>NW_003303689.1:273609-278293 GCF_000142945.1 Phytophthora infestans T30-4 | reverse complement strand
ACCATGTTGTTCTGCAGAACATCCTTGCGAGGAATCGGCGTTTGCGCCGGGATAGTGGCCGCATTTAGCTTGTTAAAAGCATGAACAATGCGCCACTTGCCGTTCGGCTTTCTGACACAGAACGTGGGTGTCGAGTGCGGAGACTTACTCTCACGCACCATCCCTGCCTCGTGCTTCGCACGGAAGAATGCGTCAATGACGTCACACTGCTCTCTCGGCAAAGGCCATTGCCTTGTTACGCAGTATTTGGTTCCAGGAACCAGGTCAATCTCATGACACACGCCTCGATCCGGAGGCAGGCCCGTCGGTGGGTCTTTTGAGACAACGTCTCCATACTCCTTCACCACCGGGTAGAAGGGATCCGAAGGATCTTTGAGGATCGCCGATCCACTTCTTGCGCTCAGCGCCTTCTTGGTGTCCTCTAGGACCGCGTCGTCCACGACGGATGAGGAGTTCAACTCCTCCTCAGGTCCCAGCAAGACCACCTCGGCTAGCTCGCCTGCCTTTAAGGCTTCGCCGAACTCGGCAATGGACATCTCGTCCAGCTCTAGCAGAGCATCTGCAGCGGGCAGAGTATCAAGGCTGATATCGCCTTCTACCTCCCCCGTCACTCCGTTCACGAGTGTATACAGCTGTTCACAGCAATCACGTGGAGCATCACCGCTCGTCACGTTGGACACATCGTCCGACGTCGAAGACGTCACAGACGCCCTGCGTCTTCTTCTCCTCTCCCTCCGCGACCGAGCCCGGCCGGATGAGGGCGGTGTGGCGACATCTCCGTCACTACCACCGGGTGCAGCAGCACCATCACTCCTCGAAGAGGATACAGTGTCTCGCAAGACACTCGGCTGAAAGCCAAGAGGTTCTTGACCTTCACACAGTGAACTAGGTGTCACTTCACCTGCATCTCCTGGGCCACGCCCATGATGCCTCGACTCGCAGTCGACCGCGACCCTTGGGTCACGCAGCGGTAGGTCATCGACCAGATTCATACCACTCAGTGGATTACGCGCCACTCCGCGCTCGTCCTCACCAGGACCCAGCAGTTGGTCATTGACCTGACCTGCACCGCTCCGCGGATAACGTGTCGGACCACGTACGCCCTCAGGGCAAACAGCAACCTCGTTGCTAACAATTTCGGGCATACCAATGTCCAGCACTACGGCCGCCTCGGCCTCGTGCTCGCGCCAAAAGCGCTTCTGCTTCCTAGCAGAGGTGGGTTCATGCCTCACCAAAGCTCCACTAGGAGCAGGGTGCGAAGCACCCAGCGTTTTCGACTTCCAGTCGATCCATGGCTCATGGCGTTCCAGCCATGCCATGCCAAGGATGAGGTCATACCTCGCATCCAGGTCTAAGACCAAACAGCGTTCCACGCTATCGAAAATCTCAAACTTCACTCCAAGGTCGACAGAGACCTTCGACACAGTTACCAGTGTCCCCGTCGCGAGACGGACAGAGATCGTATCTCTCGTTGGCACTTCCAGTGCTTCAGCATACAGCTGACTCCCTTCTAGGGTGGAGCGACGGGCGTAGTTGCCCGAGGCTCCCGAGTCAATCAAGACTCTCCATGGCTTTGCAAAGCCCTTCACGTTCGCTTGAACGACCAGCAAGCCCGGCTTGCACACATTCTTTTCGTAAGAGAGCTCAGCTCTCTTCGGGGCTGAGCCTCGTTGCCCTCTACCTCCTCGAGACACAACAGAACTCAGTTCTTCCCCAGTAGGCCGTCCCGCGCCTACTGGGAATTGCCGTTTCCCGGCGATGACCCGGAGGGTTGGCTCGCCGGAGCCACGCGCTTCTTGCGCAGAGGGCAATATGCCCTCAAATGCTTAGTGCTATTGCACACAAAGCATCGGCGGATGCCGGCACGCTGCTCCGCAGCAAGAAACTCCGCTTCTTCATCTTCAGCATAGCTGAGGTCCATCGGCTCTAGACCACTCGAAGAGCTTGCGTTACTAGCGCTCCAACCAGGTCGAGCCGACCTGAAGTTGTGCTCGGCATTTAATGCCACATTCACCGCCTCTTCGAAAGAGTTAGGGTGTACACGGAACACTTCCGTTCGAGCTGCGCTCACACGAAGTCCCTCCATGAACACGGTCACGCTAACCAGTTCCGGAAGAGGGTCCGCCGCCATTCCGGCGATAAGAGTTCTCAACTCTTGGACATAGTCCAATAACTCCTTCTTACCCTGGCGGGTAGCAAGGAACTTCGACCGGATACGGTACGCCTGATTAGGCGGCGCGAACACGCGCGAAAGCTGTTGCTTCAGCTGATCCCAAGTGGGAAATGCAGCGTCAACAGACGTGCCGCACGTTAGTGCCCATTCGCGAGCGCGACCTCCAAGCCTGGAGATAGCCAGCGCCACGCGCTGATGCTCAGACTGGAGCAGGGCCGATCCCATGGCCATCTCGACTCACGGGTCCAGAGAATTAGATTCTCTCCCTCCTTCCCCTCGAAGTTTTTTACGCTCACCATGAGCGGTTTCAGTCTCATAGACTCTTCACGCGTCATCGACGGCGCCGCCGTTGCAGCGCTCATTATCTCTTGTACGTGCTCCAAGAGCGCGTTCTCGTAGCGGGAGAAACGATTCCAGCCTGGCGGTGACCGCCTCTGGACCTTGCGATGCAAGATAAGCCACGCCCTCCGGGCCAAGCAAGGGCATAAGTTTTGTAAGCGCGTTCTGCTGCGCCGGGGGCAAATCCGCGAACACCGGGTGTTCCATCCTCGCAGAGGATATAGTCAACCGACTCAGGTGCAGGATTGACTACAAGTGCTACCAAGTGCAGCGGGGCTGCCGTAGCTTTTAGCGTCAGAGGAAGACGTCCGACTCAAAGAGTCACTAATGTGGTGTTGGAAATCCCACGTGAACTCTAGCTACAGATGTAGTTAGGATGTTCCCACAACAATACGTCTACTAGGATAGTAAACGATCGTTCGGGCGGACCTGAAGACCCCAGGTCTGCCCTTGCACCGGGACAAACTGGACCTTGTAAACTACTTATATAGGCCAACCAGTAAAATAAGAACACGCTACTAGCACGAGCAAAAGCTAGCAGGTGTTTTTGTATCCTTTGTGGTCCCACCAGCAAAAAAGGGTACCAGGCACCGGGTAAGCCTTTTTACGGAGATCACCGAGTGTTTAACACTCGGCTGGGAGGAAATAAAAGGGAAGGCAATTCAAGCACTCCCAGTCGTGCAAATAGGCAACAATAAGCCGTCACGTAAAACCTCCCGATAATAATCGGCCAATACACAAAGTCTCTTGGCCTTGCCGGATGAACCCTCGCTACAGAGCTTCGAGTTCACCGACAGGCATAACACACTCAAACAAGCTTGACCTGACGCTTACCTTGAAGCCGGACGTCGCTCTGTGTGCTTGAGTGGAAATTCTGTTCTGTATTTAAGCTTACCCTTTCGGGTCTGTTCCTAATAAGAAGTCCTAATCAAGTATACAAATATCAAGTGCACAATGATCCGTTATGGATCTTCTTGCATACCAAGCGTCGTCTGCACCGTCGCATGAGCATCTTTAACGGTCCGCGCCCTGTCCCAGACGGTAAACGTGTCTTTCAAAGGTCGCTGAGTATTCCGCGAACTCATCCCACCCGCCACTGAGGGTTCGTACCGTAGATGGTTCGCTGTGTAAAACGACGGGCCGTCCCCGGCAATAATAAGGACAGCCTGGATTCAGTGACATAGGGCCGTATCCGATACTCAAGAAACCTCGGAGGTGACGCCGTCGAGTCCCTTGCACCTTGACGTCTCCGTACATCACCCGACCGAGGGCTCGTCGCTTGTGTGGTGTAGGGATTTTCCAGATTCGACCATACGCCAGCCTATTTTCGATCAAGAATCGGCTCGGTCCTGATAACCCAGAGCTTAGGAACAAAGGATCACGGTAAGTACTCGGCGATCTGTCCGGATATGCTATCCGGATAGCCGCTGAGCTCAACGGTCGCCGGAACTCAGCTGAAGGGTCGGTAGAGATCCGAAACGACTACATTTTATTAGATATTTGTATGAGAAGCATAGGATTAAATAGGGGAAGCCGAAAGGGCTCCCAGAAGATAACAGAGCAGAATTTTCCTAGTCCAAGACACGTGTACACTTTTCCGGTAAGTCCCTGCATAGGGCTGGATTATGCCTGCCGTCAATACTCGAGAGGCATAGCTTGTAGGGTATTGACTGGTAGCACCAAGAGATTAGGTCGGTCCGGGTAGGACAAAGTCTCGCTAACGCGCGAAAGAAAGTCCCGCATACTCAGCGGGCCGGTACGTCGGATAGCCCGGGTGCCGTAACACTTCTAGCTGAGCTGCCTCTGCGCTCGGTGACCTGTAAAAGCGCTCGCGCGCCGTCGTCCATCCTTTGGTGAAGGGCACAGGGTTGTGAACGAGCTCAGCCGAACCAAACTCGGCGGAGCCTCGGAAGTGATCTGACTTGGTTAGTCGGAACCGGGTGGAAGCGAGCCACTCGTCTGTCCCGGAAGGGCCGGACCGCGAGGGGACCACCCTCTGCGCAGGCCATACAAACCGCCGACCTAACTCGGCGATTCGTTGTGGTTTGTGTAAGGAATCCACATCTGACGATATTTGTGTGTTCTACTACACCACAACTGGTGCCGCGACCCGGGAACAGGAGTGTGTGCTTGTTTTTATAGGTGCCAGCTAACACAAGTTAAGAGGAAGAG
>NW_003303689.1:266322-269461 GCF_000142945.1 Phytophthora infestans T30-4 | reverse complement strand
ATCAGCAGATGTCGGCTTTCCCAGATTTTCTGACGTAACCGATCCACTTCCGCGGGCTCGTTTGCCCCTGGATCCACTTGGATATCGTCAATCGTGACCTCCTCTGTGGTCAGGGGTACCTCCGGGATTACTGCCAGGCCATCCCCGAGATCCTCGGCGTGTAGATCCCCGCCTTCATGATAACAGACTTGTTCATCTTCCATCTTCATCGGATCCACCATTGGATCCAAGCACCGCGGCCCTCTTTCATCTGGCAGTCCTTCTGTCTTCGCGAGATCGGGTACCCTGGGATCGGGTAGGCCACCAGTTGGATCTAGTCGATCTTCTAGCGAGTTCAAACCCGACGGTTCTGGTTTGACTAGTGTTGCCACTCTCGATGAGGATCCAGGCACTTTGTCCCACGACAAGTTAGGATCCACTCTGGGGTCAGCGGGTTCTGGCGGTCCGGCTTCAGCCCTCTGCGATCCTTCATCCACCGACCCTGCGTTATCTAGGGGCCGACTCTGGGGATCATCCACGGTCTTGGATCCAATCTCCATCGCTTGGATCTCAATCCGACGATCCCTCTGCAGGATCTATTGCGGAGTTGGATATGAAGGCCGATCCACCAAGGGGCCAGTTGGCCCCGCCGGGAGCTCCACCTTTCCGAGAGATTCGATCTCGGTAGTCGCCTCGTACGCCAGATTCTGCCATTCTTTGTAGCGACGGGATCCCACCGACACATATCCAGGTCGCCTAGGGATGCCGGCCTTCGCCAACCATCGCCCGATCTCCTCATAATGGTCCAGTAATAGTCTTTTGTCGCTGACGTTCGTGGCCTGGAGGTATTGTGATCGGCCTGGTCCCCGGACTACGGTAGGCACCCATTTCTCGCCCCGAGTGACCCACAGTTTCTCATGTTCCACCCATTTTAACCGATCTGGCAGTTCCCAGGTTTCTCCGGGCTCGATCCAGGTCGTCTTATCCGCCCTTATGATCCTCATCTTCGCCCCGTACAACGGTCGCCGTCCGCTGAGCTGAATCCGCATCTCGTCAGGGAAACAAAGTGTCCCATCCGCCAGATCCAACCTCACTCCGGCTGGTACCATGAAATCCATCCCGAGGATGGCGTCTTGACCAGCGAGATCTCCAACCCAAATATCGAACCAGTATACCAAACAACCTGCCAGCGTGATCTTGATCCGCGTTCTCCCATTCGTACGGTACACGCCTTCACCAATCCCAACACAATCTTGGATCCGACTCCCATCCACTTGGCACCCAACCTTACGAGCAAAGGCGGTATCCAGTATAGACACCTCGGCACCGCTATCTAGGAGTAGGATTGCTTTTTCATTGTTGATCTTGCCTCCTACCTTGGCTTGTCTGAACCACTTTTCTGGGGCATGGTACTTCCAGTATCCACGGGACTCCTCGGTTAGCAGATCCATGGATCTAACATCCTCAGATCCACGGGATCCAGTGACCTGACAGATCTTTAGGGGGATCCGCAGTGACCTCACCCTTGTAGGCTCAAACCATCGACCATGTTGGTGTTTCTCCCAATAACCACGTGCCTCTCCTCTTTGTAGATCCAGGGCTGAAGAGACTTAGGATCTGGCAAATTCATCCACTTGGCGCAAACTAGAAATCTTGGCAACTGACACTTCATGTATATCACGTGTATTATCGACTGGATCTAGGGTTCTGCTACCTGGATCTAGCGATGTCTTGTTCACAAATGCATAAATGCAGTACCTATACGCTCAGCTCGTACCGGATTCAAACCCGGCGAGCGTCCTAGTTTAACATCTTCTCGGTCACTTCTGGCAACATCCCTCTGTGCTTGGCTGGATCAAACCACTGGCGGATCCGGTTGTAGAATTCCTCCATCGGACACTTGCCGACGTCGTGAATCTCGCCACAGCCGCGACACACGTAGAAGCAGTGATCTCCGGGATGACCTTTCTTGCCACATTTCTCACAGACCAGATGTTTTTAGCATCCAGATTCGGTGTGCTTCCGGGATCCGCACTGCGAACACCTAACTTGTGCTGTCCCGTCCATGAGATCTCGGGATCTGTACATCCCACGGCCCCCGGGTACGGTATCCCCCGACCGCGAGTTGTCTCCGGTCTTCGCCGTTCGATCGTTGGATGCAGTGAGACAGACTCGACGGTAATCTTCAGGGTCGGAGTCCGAACCGTCGGATCCTGATTCAGTTCCTGAGTCGGGCGCCGTGACTTGGTGGACACGTCGAGCTGGGGCCGTAGGCGTCGGAGCCTTTTGGCGATTCTTGCCGGATCCGACCGCCGCCTTCTTCTGGCGGTGTTTCGCGCGATCCACCGCCCGCAGCACTTCTTCAAGCTCGTCTGCGTCGGGAAGTCGTAACAGGGTCAGCCTGTCGGCCAGATCCACGTCTCCCAACGTCTCGATGAAATGATCCACGTGTTCCCGTAGTACCTTGGATCCCCCATCCTTGATCTTCAACTTGGCCCGTAGACCGGCCACATTTAGTCGATGTAGGTATTCTAGCGGGGATTCATCCGATCTGCGGCGAGCGTGGTAGTATTGTCGTGCCACCGACACCCCCAATCCACAGTACTGGGTCTGGAAACTGCGTAGCAAATTCGGCCATTTGTTCCTGGTGGATCTGCCCAGCTGCCGATACCAGTTCCTGGCTGGCCCCGCTAACAGATCTGCAAAGGTCAGACATTTCTCGGCATCTGACGCTTGATCTCTCATGAGGGCCGACTTGACTTTGCTGATCCATGTTCTCGCTCGGTCCTCGTCTTGATCCTTGCCCGTGAACTCCTTCAGATCCGATATGGCTGAGATCCGTACCCTCTGGATCATGGACGATCCACCCGCCCCGGCTGCGGCTGTTGCTACCACCGCTGATGAAGTGGATGGGCCATCCAGATCATCTGGGTCGAACTCATCATGGGAGTTGTCTCCCTCCACTGACTCCATCTCCACATCTCGTGCTCCATGTTCGTGGAACACTTGCGCTTGTGGCACGGGCGTTCTCATACCCTGTTCGACCAGGAAACGACTCATTGCGGCTTCGAAGTGTCGCTGCAGGGTGCCCGAGGAGGTGTCGGAAGAGCCTGTGGCCGTCTGGTCCACTGGCGAGTCAGGATCGGTACGGCGATTACCT
>NW_003303689.1:251507-266222 GCF_000142945.1 Phytophthora infestans T30-4 | reverse complement strand
TGCTATGAGATCCAGATCTAGCCCGAAGATATCCTCTGCGTCGAACACACCAGCTACGATGCCTGACTCCGTAAGCAAACGTAATAGATCTTTGACTGCCACCAACTTGTTCGACGTTTTCGTTGGTGCTCTCACCGGTTCCCTTGGATCTTCGATCTGTCGTGGATTCAGGATCTGCATGACAGGGTCTTGATGCAGGAAGTCGCGTAAATCTTGGTGGCGATACACAAACTCGAGATCCTTGTCGGACCAGCTTGACCTGGATCCAGCTTGGTCTTCTTCCGACTCTGGAGCTTGCATCTTCTTCCGCGTAGTCTTACTCGTTTTCGTCTTCTTTCTCGTTTCTTCGACTAGCGGGCTTGGGTTTAGGTACGATGTTGGCTTAACCGGTGAATCTGCAAATGCATACCGTTTCGCCTTCACTTTCCCTTGTTTTGTTAGCGGATCTTGACTTGCGTCAAGTTCCGCAGGGGTCCCCGAGGGGACCTGGGGAGGATAGAGAGGTTTCTCTTCTCGATCCGGATCCGGATCCACCTCTCTTCCGTCGACAGAGCTCCTCCCAAAACTCCATCGATCCGCGGATCTTGTTTCATTCAGCAGCGTCTTCGTCGATCCGACCTCCGACGACGCCTCTCCCCCTGGCTCAATCTTCACTTGAGCATCTTCTTGGGACTCACGGTGAAATCCCGAGTAACCAAAAGATCCGGGCACGCGCACCATTGTGGTGTAGCGGGATCAGCAAAATCTGCGAGATTGCCGGATCCAGCTTACCAACTGCACCAAGACACCGACTAACGGAGGGGGTCCCCCGATGATCCGTGTTCTGCTGAACTTTCCTCACCTTGTGTACCCGTCGGTAGGGCGGGATCTTGCTCTCTCGGTAATTTCCGAAGAGTTCAAGTGGTGAAGCTTGAGCGTCTTGGCGAGACGTGGGGATGGGGTGGAGCAGCAGTGGAAAATCTTCACTCTGCGTCCGTGGATGGTTCCAAATCCTAAGCGAATATTCGAGCTTATGGATCCGGGGCCTAGATCGTGGATCTGGCCGTAGGGTTGCCTTGCGGGTGTGTTCCCTTGCCTTTGTAGTTCCTTTGCGTCGTACTTGCCGCCTCCTGTGACGGGATCTTGAGAGTTGAGAACCTCTAGGGTGTAACCGACTAAGTAGTAAATTCGGTTAACCTGTCGGATCTGCACGTGTATAGGAAAGCTCACTAGGTTGTAGGATCTGGCCAATGTATTATCCAGCTATCACTACCAACACTAGATTTGTAATTCCCAACCTTCTTCAAGCTCGTACGGCCAATGTAGCTCCGGTTCTTGAGGGCAGGAAGGCACTTGCGTGTTACTGTGCAAATTGGGTTCTGTATTGATATTTAAGCCTATACCTGCCTGGATTTCTACCTTCTACGTCTTTCACTTGTTAAATCCCTTACCAGGCTCGGCTGCATGTCCCTTCTTCCCTTGACCCGTCATCCCAGCTGTATTATCTTCAGATTCACCGGATCCACGGCGTAATCATTATGGTCACCCTATTATGGGTACACTCATCCGGATCCAGGTCGCTTGGATCCACTTCACTGTAAGTGCACACTCGTCGTGGATCTGAGCTCTCCAATCATCCAACATTATCTCGCAAATGTCTGTGATCTCCATTGTCCCACGAAAGTTCGAGATCCACCACATCCATCATCCCTGTACCCTGGATCCAGGTCCCTCCATGCGGGATCCTCCCTCCTTGGATCCGAACTCGGAAGTATGGGATCCGGGACACCTCGCGGTGGATCCTGACTTCTTGTTAGACGTGGCTACTAGATCCATCTTCAGAGGGCACCTACCATCATTCGTTCATAGGGTCCACACTCGATTCACCCTTATATAGTATATCCCATATCCATCTAAGTGAATCCAGGTAAGGGTGGATCCGAGATAACTATTGGTGGATCTTGCCTTCTCGTACATAACTCATACCAGATCCATCGTCATTTTGTACGGGGTGTTGCTCGTCATGGCTAATCCACCACAGGCAACTTGCATCCGTGCCAGACAATCAAAATCCTCTCTAATCACTTGAAATTGTCACTGATTCGGGATAGTGACCCCGCGTCAGGTCCATTCTCTTATTTCTGAGAAAGCACTTCACCACAATACCCTCCAGAGTGACCTTCGGCTCGCGTTCGAGCCGCCGCAAGATGAATCGCGAATTCGGGCAGACTTCTTCGCCCTCCGGCAAGGCACGATGACTATGCGCGATTACGTCCAGAAGACACGACACCTCGCGTCGTGTATCGTGTCTAAGCCCATCGATATGGCCTCTCAGGCTCATGTGTTCGTGTTCGGTATGCGCGAAGGCATGACGCGCTACTGCCTTACCAGATCGGACCCCTCTACACTCGAAAAGGCATTTGCCCTCGCCCTACGCGAGGGCTACGTGGTCGCGGCGTCATACGCTCACGCGCTACCTGCTTCAGCTCGGGACAGGGCGCCCGAGCCCATGGACATCGACGCTATCGATGCGACGAGCAATCGCCAGCGTCATGTAGCGCGTCCGAGCGGTGCTCGGAACAGTCGTTCTCTCACCTGCTTCCGCTGCCGGAAGGTCGGTCATCGCGCGGCGGAGTGCCACGCGCCAGCTCCAGTGCTTGCGCATGTCAATGCCGAGCCCGTGAGTTCTGACCATAAAAAAAGCAGTCAGGGTCAGTAGGTGCAGGGATCCCTACTGGCTGGAATGGAGGTCCAGGTCCCCCAGTGGCAACCCAACCTCCTAGCCCTCCTGTGCTGCGTGCACACTTTCATGCCACCACCACGCCGAGCGACTCAAGATTGATCATTGTCAGTCTTCATGTCGCCGGTGTCCGGCGACCACTGCGAGCGCTCCTTGATTCAGGAGCGACCAACATTTTCTTCCGCGCGTCGTGCTTGTCGGTACTCCCGTCGGACATCACTGTCCGCAAAGGTAGAGGAGAGGTCGCTGTCAAGTTGGCCGATGGGAAATCACGCCGCGTCGCGCGGCGCGAGATTACACTTCCGTACACGTTCGACAGTTTCCGAAGCAACAACGACTTCCTCATCATTGAGATGAATTACGCGTTTGACTGCATCCTGGGTATGCCGTGGTTGACGCGCTATCCACCAGAGATTGACTGGTTAGGCCCGGTCGGTCAAGCGTCGCAGTGATTATGATGTGAGCGAGGTGTTAACGCACCTTCTGGTCGCCCGGAAGGATTGGCCTCACGTCACCGTCGTGGACCGGTCATCCACGACGCACGTTGTGCACAGAGTGAGCGATGGCCATCTCTGCACGGCTTGCGCAGTGCTGTTAACTGACGAATCCCCGCGGCGACATGGGGATGAAGACCAACTGGCGGTCGAGCAGGGGCTCCCGTCAATTGAGCCGGTGGTCGAGCAGTTGGCGCTCCCGCTGAACACTACCGCGGTTGAGCAGGGGCTCCCGCTAGAGGGGGGTGACATCTCGTCCAGCGATAGCGACTCATCATCCTCGAGCTCGCACTCGAGGCGGCGAAAGAGATAGTCAAAGCGGCGTCAGCTGAAACCTCGCCGAGAGCCCGTACCAAGTAACAGCTCACCGACGGAGTCGGTCTGCGTGCTTGAGTATGTGGAAGGTACCTACGGTCGCCGACGAACACTCGAGCTTGCAAACCCACCTCGAGAGGCGGGGTCGATCACTCAACTTCCAAGTCTCTCCTGGAAGAACTTCTTTCGCGGCCTCAAGGATGGTGAAATCGAACAGGTCTGCCTGACCACCGACGCCGGTTCGGCGTCGCTCGAAGTGAATGCAGTCCGTGACGACGACGCTCCCTCGCGCCCAAAGAGCGCTGAACCGAAGTCGGCCCGCGAGGAGCGCTTCGCAGCGCAATCTTGGGAAGCACTACGCGAATCCGGCAATCCAGTCTACGAGCCCGCCCGCGAATATGAAGATGTCTTTCCGGATAAGTTCCCAGCTGAGTTGCCAGCTGACCGAGGAATTCGCCACGAGATCGATCTCGTTCCCGGCTCGAAGTATTGTGTGACGCGGCAGTGGCCGCTCCCGCGAGATCAGGTCCAAGGTATCTGTGGTGTAGTGCATTCTCCGTAGTTGCGGATTATCGCCCGTCGACAAAGACGCGACACCGCCCAAGTTGTTCAAGCGACGAGCCCTCGGTCATGTGATGTACGGTGACGCCAAGATGCAAGGGACTCGACGGCGTCACTACCGAGCTCTCAGCGAATATTGGATACGGTGCATATGTCACTGACTCCAGGCTGTCCTTATTATTTATAATGTACTGGCCAGATTCGCATTCAGCGGCCAAGAACTGACCATCTACGGTACGAACCCTCGGTGGCGGTTGGGATGAGTTCGCGGGAGACTCAGCGACCCTTGGAAGACACGTTCACCGTCTGGGACAGGGCGCGGGCCGTTAAATATACTCATGCGACGGTGCAGACGACGCTTGGCATGCAAGAAGATCCATAACGGATCATTGTTCACTTGGTATTTGTATACTTGATTAGGACTTCTTATTAGGAATAGACCCGAAAGGGTAAACATAAATACAGAACAGAATTTCCACTCAAGCACACTGAGCGACGTCCGGCTTCAAGGTAAGCGTCTGGTCAAGCTTGTTGGAGTGTGTTATGCCTGTCGGTGAGCTCGAAGCTCTGTAGCGAGGGTTCATCCGGCAAGGCCGAGAGACTTTGTGTATTGGCCGATTACTATCGGGAGGTTTTTACGTGACGGCTTATTGTTGCCTATTTGCACGACTTGGAGTGCTTGGATTGCCTCTTTTTTATTCTTCCAGCCGAGTGTTGAACACTCGGTGCCCTCGTAAAAGGCTTACCCGTGCCTGGTACCCTTCCGCTGTTGGGACCACGAGGATTCAAAACATCTGCTAGCTTTGCTCGTGCTAGTAGCGTGTTCTTACTTTTACTGGTTGGCCTATATAAGTAGTTTACAAGGTCCAGTTTGTCCCGGTGCAAGGGCAGAACTGGGGTCTTCAGGTCCGCCCGAACGATCGTTTACTATCCTAGTAGACGTATTGTTGTGGTAACCTAACTACATTTGTAGCTAGAGTTCACGTAGGAATTCCAACACCACAACTGGTGCCGCGACACGAGAACAGATTGTTACCATTGTGAACTGTTTGTATGGTCTTCCAGTTTACGAGCTACCAAGAGAAGAAGAACAAGAAAACAAAAACAAGAAACATGGCGAAAGGACAACCGACGGTACCAGTTACGCCTGCCAAATCTGGCGGGGCTCGCAACGAGAGTTCAAGCCCAGCTGCGCGCTTTGCAGCCGCCACCGAGCTTTCGGTGAGCTTTGACGACGAGGCAGACAGCGGTCCTGACGCCCACGATTATGAAGATTACGAAGACAAGACGCCGGCTTCAGAGTCTGGCGCAGAGACATCGGAGACGGCCACGCTAGCATCGGGGCTGAGCGGGGCGACCAGGTCCCTTTCGAGGAACCTCGCCGACGAGCTTGATGACGTTGCGGGACCAGAACCTGTCTTTGAAGATTATGACGATGGGACCGAGGGTTCTAAACCTTCGGTGGCGAGTGCAAAAGCATTCAGCATTGCTGAAAGCACCTCGCCCACCTATCAACGGTGATACGCCAGCCGGCAAGCGCGTTTTCGACCGCGTACAGGCGCTGATGAAGAATGATGAGTGGATGCAGCTGTTCAAGCCCATCTCCAAGAAAAAGGCCGACTGGCCTGCGCTTGCGCAGGAACTTCAATACCCAGTCAACTCGGTGTCGACTAGCCAAGTTGCCGAGGATTCAGTCTCGCTACTGCTGTCGCTGGGCTTCGAGAATGAGACGTACCCATCGACGATGTCGCTCCAAGATTGGAGTCCCCATGAAGCCGGAGCTGCTCTCCAGAAATGGAAGAAGAAGCTTCGGAAGGCATTTGGCACTGTTGGCATCAACACTGGAAAGCAGCCTGTGAGTCGACCGATCATTCAAGATGAAGATCCGTCCACGATTCCGCTGCCGCAGACACCCCAACGACTCGACCGTACTCCTCCGACCAAGCGTGAAGATGAGCGTGGTGCCTTTGGCACTACCGAAGCTTCACCGTACTTTCAAGACTCGCACATGGTTACGCCACGTTCGGAGAGTCGTATGCAACGTGTTTACGCTGGCAACGAGGGTTCGTTCGGCCGCCGGGGCGGTGCGCGAGCTCCCAAAGGTGGTGCCGGACGTCGTCAAGTCGACAGCGACGGTTCGTCAAGTGACGATGACATTTTGGTGCGTACATTCGACAAGGAAGATCCTCAAGTCGAGTTGATGCGTCAGATGAATGAGCTGGCGACGCTGAACGACGTGGACCCGACACCGAGGATTGAAATAGCATCGCACCGACCGTTGGATCGTATCACGCCGTTCTCAGGCTCTCGCAACAGAAGCGAGAACTGTATGCAGTGGCTCCGTGGGTTCGTATACGAAATGACTGGAACCCATACAGATGCCGATAAATGGTGCATTCCATTTGAACTAAGTCGCCGGGACGGAGCCATTCATTAGTTCCGTCAACTTCCGAAGAAGACGAAGCGCAAGTGGAAGCTGCTGAGCGATGCGCTCATCCGCTACTACTGCTCGCAGTTCACGCAGACGACACTGTCCCGTTACTACTCTGCAAAGCGGGAACGTAACGAACATCTGTGCGACTACATAAACAGGCTGAATGGCTACGCTCGGACCGCCCGTCTACACTTCGAGAAGAGTGGTCGCGACGCGAAAGAACACGTACAGCAGTTCCGGGCAACATGCGATGATGACAAGTTGGCGGAGAGTCTCTACCACGCTCGAGTCGCCGACATTCACGAGCTCAAAGAGATCATCGAAGATGTTCTCAAGGGCAAGGAGAAAATGGCCAAGCGTGACAGTGAGTACCGATACTCCAAGAGTCGTGACGCGCGACGGGACGATGGGTACGCCCGCAACAATCGGCGTGATGACCGTCGCCGCGATGACAACCGCAACAAACCAAGAGTGACACTCATTGAAGCTACGGTGGACGACCTACTAGCTGAATTAGAAGGTCGTGAAGCTGCTCAAGGGGGCGCCAAGTATTTAAACGAAGATCCGAGCGCTTACAACGATGTGTAAGACGAGTACAACGACTTTCAGCCCGATAATACGGATGGTGATTTCTCATTGGATGAAAATGACCGATACCTCGCCGCGGCTAACGAAAATGAGCGCCGTGTGGTGTTGGAAATCCCACGTGAACTCTAGCTACAGATGTAGTTAGGATGTTCCCACAACAATACGTCTACTAGGATAGTAAACGATCGTTCGGGCGGACCTGAAGACCCCAGTTCTGCCCTTGCACCGGGACAAACTGGACCTTGTAAACTACTTATATAAGCCAACCAGTAAAATAAGAGCACGCTACTAGCACGAGCAAAGCTAGCAGGTGTTTTGAATCCTCGTGGTCCCAACAGCGGAAGGGTACCAGGCACGGGTAAGCCTTTTACGAGATCACCGAGTGTTCAACACTCGGCTGGAAGAAATAAAAGGGAGGCAATTCAAGCACTCCCAGTCGTGCAAATAGGCAGCAATAAGCCGTCACGTAAAACCTCCCGATAATAATCGGCCAATACACAAAGTCTCTTGGCCTTGCCGGATGAACCCTCGCTACAGAGCTTCGAGTTCACCGACAGGCATAACACACTCAAACAAGCTTGACTTGACGCTTACCTTGAAGCCGGACGTCGCTCTGTGTGCTTGAGTGGAAATTCTGTTCTGTATTTAAGCTTACCCTTTCGGGTCTATTCCTAATAAGAAGTCCTAATCAAGTATACAAATATCAAGTGAACAATGATCCGTTATGGATCTTCTTGCATGCCAAGCGTCGTCTGCACTGTCGCATGAGCATCTTTAACGGTCCGCGCCCTGTCCCAGACGGTTAACGTGTCTTCCAAAGGTCGCTGAGTATTCCGCGAACTCATCCCAACCGCCACTGAGGGTTCGTACCGTAGATGGTCCGCTGAATGCGAATCCGGGCCAGTCCATTATTAATAATAAAGGACAGCCTGGATTCAGTGACATAGGGGCGCATCCGATATTTGTTGAAAACTCGGAGGTGACGCCGTCGAGTCCCTTTGCACCTTGGCGTCTCCGTACATCACCCGACCGAGGGTTCGTCGCTTGAACAACCTTGGGCCGGTGTCACGTCTTTGTCGACGGGTGATAATCCGCAATCACGGAGAAATCACTACATCACAACTGCCCCTGTCGCAATGGAAGCCACGGTACTGGTGCCCGTTGTGACATTTCTTCATTCTTCAATTCACCATCTCGCCACCGTATGTCCAAGCGTCTGAATCGAGTCGTGTCCGACGCGTTTCAGCGTCTCAATCCTCGTAGACGTCGCGAGCGTGAGCAGCTGGAGGTACGTAAGCCCATCCTTCTCTTGAATCATCGGTACCTTGCTCATCACCTCGCATTACTCGACTTGTTTCTCAGGAGGGCAAGACCGAGGGTTCGAACGCCCCTCAGTCTGCTGCACTTCCTCCGACAGCAGCGTCATCAACCGGTCCTCCGGCGCCCGCTGCCCCAGACTCTTCACTTCCTGCGGTAGCTCCTGCAGCACTCCCCGTCGTCGCTGAATCCGCGGAGATGGCTCCTGCTGCTCCTCCTGCCCCAGCTGGTGGTCCACCACCACTCACCGAAGATTCGCTGCGCGCCATGCTGGCTGAAAGTACGGAGGCATCGGTCGATCACATGATGACCTCGATAATCCCGTACTTGACTGCAATGGCTCGTCACCAAGTGCAGATCAGCGTTGTGCCTCCTCTCCACGGCGATATACACACTCAGCGTCGTCTCGAGACAGCTATTGGTTTCGATGAGGTCCTCGCTGCGATACAACCTGTTCCTGACGCGCTGTCGGCATTACCCCAACGCGTTGCCGACTTAGAGCGTCAGTTGCGGTTTGCTCAGTCCGAGGCTGCTGCCGCCGTGCGTTCGGTGGCACCCCACATCATGGCTCGGGAGAACGGCGGAGACGTTCCCTCAAGGCTGCAAAACGCTGAGAATTGAAAGCCTTACCCCACCACCGTCAAGATTCTCCGCGAGTCGAACGCCAAGAACGACGCCATGCTCGCACCTGTTTCAGCCACTATGGAACGACACGCAGAGAGACTTGAATCGTCTGCACTGCGAGGTCCAAGCTCGGGACGTTTTTATCAGCACGTTGCAGAAGAAGCTGGCTCGCGAACGCGAAGTGTACAAGTCTTCTATTGGCGCGAATACTGAGCAGACCCGGAAGCTCCACCTCCTTCTGGTAAAGCTTGCCCAGGGCAAGTATGTCGATAACGACACGCTCAAGGTCCTCGAGAACCAGCAAGACCGTAACACTCGCCTCCTCCAAGCGAATCGTACCCTCCGTGCTCACGTGAGTCTGGCAGGGATGGATCCCGAGGTACTTCGTCTGGCTGTCGAAGGTACGCTCTTAATGTTGCTCCTTCCACCGTGTGTTCAGCAACTAACGTTCGTTCACAATCCTTCGTGATAGGTCTGACTGCGGGTGAGCTGGACCTGGATGCGCTGGACTTGGATCAGGAGACGTTAGTCGCTCTGCGGCGTATTCAGTCTGCCACTGCTTCTTCGGACAATCCTCAAGCCTTTCCGGCAGCTTTGGCCAAAGCAGCTCACCAAGTGGCCCATGGGAAATCCATAAGCGTCTTAGACCAGGTGGCGAGGATTCAGACGACGATCCGGACGACTCTGACGAAGACAAGGCTCCAATCCCAACGGACAAGGCCAGTGCTTCGATGGCAGCTGCCGGTCTCGGTGATGCGCCACCTGCCGATACTTCAACTCCCAAGTCGGCTCGTAGATCGCTGTTCGGTCCGAAGGCGTGGAAGAAGGCGGCCCAGAAGAAGCGCAAGAAACCCCGTCCTCATTCTCCTGCTAAGTCGCCACGACGTCATATAAAGACTCGGTCCAAGTCTGTACCGTCTTCTCCAAGTTCATGGTCGCCACCTCCTACACCAGCGTCTTCCTCGACTCCCGCAGTGGTCGACCTCAGCGGCGACCAGAGTGACGTGGACATGGGGACTGCTGATCCAGGCAGCGTCCCTTCGGTTCAAGAAACGGCTACAGAGCCTTCGGGTAAGGACGTGAACCCTGAGGATCACGACGATGTTCCTGTCTCTCCTGACGCGCCTTCGCTCCCGCCTCAGGGTCCACACGATGTGGCCAAGTCACCAGCTTCAACGATTTCACCTTCTCCAGCCGACATACGTGCTGCTGAAGAGGCTCTGCGCGAGGCCGAGGAAATGCGGCTCATGTTTGGCTCGAGTGACGAAGATGAAGAGTCAAACCAGACTGTCCCACAAGGCAAGTCTGCTTCAGCGTCTGCCGCGACATCCAAGGCAGTTGAAGTCTCGGGAGTGGTTTCTACAGCAGGGTCTGCCCCTGTTGAGGCTGCTCCACTAGCTTCCGCGTCTTCGAAGTCGGCTCCGATTGTTCCCACGACTGATGTACCAAGCGTGTCTTCGCCTGGCCTTTCGATGGAGATTGATGACGATGGGAATGCTGATGACGACTATGGAGATGACGTGGATGACAATGAATCTTCGGTGGATGACTCTCCTGATGTTCCCAGTGGTAGCGGTGATGTTCCGCCCCCCCACCGATCATTCAAGCATACTCGATGACGAAGATGTTGAAGATTCAAACAGGAACTGGAGTAATCTTGGCCCAGCTCGTTCTCCGACTCCACCTCGGCCAAATCCTTCGCCGATGATGACTTCCCCAATCATCGTTGCCGGCCCGCCTCCTTCGCCACCAGCAAGTCCTCCGGCACCAGCATCTTCTCTTCCTGTTCCAGTGTCTCCTCGTCCGTCTATTTGGACTCTCGATGCTGGACCTGGACGCATGATTACGGCAACCTATACTTCGGTGCCGCGTCGTGGTGGTGCACCGTCGGTTGAGCCGTTGCCTCACCGAGTGTTATCTGGTATTCGCTCTTCGGTGCCGGCTTCGTCCACCCTGCCACCGTGGGTTCTTCCGTATGTGGACATGGAGTTTACCGATGCAGGCGCCAAGAAGTGTTTCGAGCGACTCCTGAGCTTAACGCTTCCTGAACCAGCTGGTGAGGTGACCGTGCGTACAACGTTGGAGGGTCTCCAAGCGTTCTTTGATTATTCGCATCCTGATCACCCGTACCAGCAACTTCGGCAGCTTTATCCTCTTCAAGCTTGCCTCTTTGACACTGTCGACTTCAAACCAAGCGTCCCCATCTCCAAGCGTGCCCCGATTGAGACCCGTCTCAAAATGATCTGGGCGAACCTTCGGGGTGACGGCGGTAAGCAAGGTGACCTCGGGCTCGCGTTGTGGGAGCGTCTCCACTGGCTTCCGTTAGCTGGTATTGAACGAGGTCTCGCTGAAGAAGCTAAAAAGGTTGGCCACGACAAGGAACGCTTGAAGAAACTGAGAGCTATGTTAAAGAAGCTCTTCAGTGAGCGCGACCGTCGTGCCGATCGTCTTCGTAACAAGTACCGTGAGCAGTACATGGCGTGGAGTCGTGACTCGGTTTCATCTAGTGCTTCCGGAGTGTCATTCATTCGTCGCGAGTTGCTTTTGGAGCCGTCTAAGCCGTGGTACCCCATTGAAAACTTGCCATTCGCACCTCAGACATCTGACTGGCTTTCCGAAGTTCCGGCTCTCGACGCTCGTCAGCCATGGCGTACTGGATGGATGATCGCGCCGCATCAGCACCCGTACAACACCACGTACTTCCCGTGCCAGCGTAATCCGGAGTTCTTCAATCCTCGTGGTACGCGTTTCGTGAATGTGTACCGAAGCGTGCTCTTTAATCCGGCTCT
The DNA here is from genome assembly GCF_000142945.1 of Phytophthora infestans T30-4. Classification (NCBI taxonomy): domain Eukaryota; phylum Oomycota; class Peronosporomycetes; order Peronosporales; family Peronosporaceae; genus Phytophthora; species Phytophthora infestans. The sequence goes on along the minus strand of NW_003303689.1, from coordinate 254,381 downwards.
GGATTCTACTGAAGTTATTCCGACCTGGCGTTCGTTGTTTGACTCGCCACCGGTTACTCCACGTCCCGCTCTGGATGCTGCTCCTGTTGAAGCTGGTACCGAGGATTCGCAGGGTCCGGCTTCAGCTCCAGCTGCCGAGGCTCAGGTTCTTGATGAAGAGGAGAAGGAGAGTGGTGACTCGGCTTCGTTGACACTCTTGGCCACCGCGGGCCAGACACTTGGAATCGATTTGAATCCTCGCTGCACGTTCTACGACGTTCTCCAGCATCTCAGCTAACTGTTGAGGTGTCCCGCGTGACTTCGTTTTCAGTGATCGCTCCGCGGTCGGCATTCATGTTTTCTTATTCTTAATCCACTTCCACAGCGTAATCATGTTCATGTTGTTCTTCAAATGCATATACAATTTGTTGTTGCAGTAACGCTCTTCGTCTGTTACCACAGGCTGCATCGCCCTGTGGACAGTTCATACGTGATCAAGTCACGCTAGTCTTCGTCCGCCACTTGCGCCATCTGCAGCCGATTCTCGCTCTTCTTGGCTCGCAAATAGTCGTACAGCAGACCTCCACATGACAAGTTTGATGATGGTTCCCAAGTTGTATCTTCATAGCCCACCCACTTGACTTTGAACTCGCGTACAGCACGCTCCGTGCTCGTCGTTAGTGGTGTTCTGTCGTCGAGGATGGCCTCGACTTCATATTCACCGGCAACTTGATCTGGTTCCCAGCTGTCCTCAGGCAGTAGTTCCTCATCGAAGTCGAGTCTTGCTTCATTAGTCGCGTCAAGTACCAACCGAGTGTTCGGTCGACTGTTGAATTCGTTGACAGCCTTGAGTCTTGACACATGCACTACTGGGTAAAAGCGATACCCACTTCGATCAGGCAGTTCCAGCTCGTACGTAAACTCTTCCACCTTGCGCTTGGTCCGAAAGGGTCCGTGCCACCGATGAGCTAACTTCTTCGTCAGACCTGGTTTTACGCGTTCCATGTACAGCCACGCCCGGCTCCCAATCTCAAAAAGAGATCTTGGTGGGGCTCTTGCAGGATCATCTGTCTCTTTCGAAGCTTCTGGAGGGTTCGCCGAGTGTTCGTTTCCAATTGGTTGAGGTACAGCAGCTTTTTCCAGTCGACGCAGGGCCTCATTATGCTTTTTAGCCCTTCGCTCCTTTTCTACAGCCTGATAATCTTTGGCCATAGTGAGGGCGACCTCATGTTGTCGATTGATCTCGCGCCGCCACGCCAGTGCGTCAGACTGCTTGCCGAGTCCTCGTTTGAGTGATGACGACATTGCCCGCAACGTCGACTGCGCATCCCAACCATGAACGAGGTAGAACGGCGTTTCCTTCCTCGTAGTGTCTTGAGAAGTATTAATAGCAAATACTAGCTTCTCCGCGATTTCATCCCAATCTTGCTGTAGAGGGTCTTCCGCGTACACCCGTACGGATCCCATCACCGACTTCACCGAGCGTTCCTGCTGTCCATTAGCCTGTGGCCGATAGCTCAAAGTCGCTCGTGATCTTGACTGCATCATCTCTGCAAATGCTTGGAAAACCTCGCTCATGAAGCGTGGGTCGCGGTCGTGCCTTATTAATGATGGGGCTCCGAATCGTCGGTACACACATTCTTCGAACACTTGGGCAACACTCAGTGCAGTCTTATCTGACATAGCCTTGGCAATAACGAATCCCGTGAACGAGCACTGAAATAGGAGCAACGCCGTGTTGCCCCTACGAGATTTCGGTAGTGGGATCACAAAATCCATCGAGACGATCTGGAAAGGTCGTTCGGCTAGCACGTTACTAGGTGAGTATCCACGAAGCTGTGGACGGCTTTTACTCGAGCTGCAATCTGGACATGACTTCACATGCTTCTCCACGTCGGCGTACAAGCCGATCCAATAATAATCGGACTTAACGCGGTGGAACGTTCTCACCACACCTTGATGTCCTCCTTCCAGCGAGTCGTGACAGTTCTGCAAGACCTCTTGAATCATCGTTGTCGGTACCACAAGCCGCAGCTTGGTCTCCTCTTGCCAACCGTGGTCGTACCGACGATTCAATCCAAGATAGTGAAGCACGCCGTCTTCTGATAACACGAACCGGTCAGCATACTTCCAGGCATCTCGAGCTTCTTTGTAACTCAGCTCTTCTGCTTGGCCCTGAAGCACCTTCTTGATGTTAAACCACTTCTGCTCCTCGTCTTGTGCCACCAGTATCCGTCTGCGTCCTTCCCGCTGTATCGCTACCGGATCAACATCTTCCGCATCGGGAAATGCCGATGGTACAGTCTTGTGAGGATGGTCTGGCAAATCTTCGCCGAATGAATCTTCGGTGGACGTCTCTCGTCGTTCTTCATGCTGTTCTTGAGCTTTTGAGACCTCCTCCGAGTGTTCATCTGCAAACCTGACGCGTTTCTTGGCTTTCGTCTGTCGCCTAGTCATCACTGCAATATTACCATAATCGCAATCTGGTGAGCTGTAATCAACCACGAAATTTTCGAAAGTTTTCCAGTTTGAAGACTCGCTGCCTGACAGTACATGTACTTGACGCTCTGCTCCTCGTGACGAAACATCTACCGAGTCTTCATCCGGCTCGTAGATCATTTCCTGGATGCGGTTCAGCGATGCCAATTCCGACTTGCGAGTTTCAGCCAAGATTACCCGACTGACCTTCGATTCCAGCGCTTCTGTGGCTAACGAATCCGCGGCCGCGTTGTATTCTCGTACAACGTGAAGATATTTAACTGATCGAAGCTTGGGCGTGAGTCCCTTGTGAGTATTCAGCAGCGCTAGCAAGGTTTCCTTTCCTGGCATGCGATCACCCCAAGTGATTGTTGAATCGCGAGACTTTGGATTCCCCAACGATGAACTAAATTCTCC
>NW_003303689.1:248698-251407 GCF_000142945.1 Phytophthora infestans T30-4 | reverse complement strand
CAGGTCAACGAAGCTCGTGATGCTTGACTGCAGTAGCTGCGCAAAGGCGACATCCTTCTCTTTCACGCGCTGCACCTTAAGGTGCCACTGCGATAGCAGCACTGCGAACTGGACCGCGCGTCCGAAGAGAGACTTCGACTTATGCACCCACTCTAACGTCGAGAATCGTGTATAGACATGTAGCGTCTTTCCTGCCAGCTGGACGTAACAGATCTTCAACAGCAGAAGTAACGCCAAAACTTCCTTCTCAGCAGGATGGTAGTTCATCTCGGCCTCCTTGAGCACCCGACCGAGGAACCGTACGGGGTGTAACTTGCCGTCATGTTCTTGCATTAGCGTAGTGCTCAACGCCCATTCATTCGCAAAGAGCATGACGTGAACTTCTTTCGACCGATCGAAGTGCCTGAGGATGGGTGAATGTGAAACACTCGTCTTCAATCTTTCGAAGGAATGACGTGCCACAGAAAGGCCACCTTTAACGACAAAGTCTTCATCCTTGAGCTGGTACAGCGCCGCACCGTAGACCGCGAAGTCTTGAATGAAGCGGCTGTAGTAATTAACCGCTCCAAGAAACGACTGCATGCCCTTCTTGTTCGTTGGAAACGAAAGCTCGGTGATGGCCGCAAGCTTCTTGGGGTCAGCTCTGATACCTTCTGGCGAAATTTTATGCGACAGAAAGTCCACCTTGGGTTGGCAAAAGATGCTCTTGGTGAAGCTAATGCTGATCCGACACTGTGCGAATCTTGCTAGCAATCGGTCCAGCGTCGCCAGGCAGCTGTCGAAATCCTCGCCACCGAAGCAAATGTCATCCACAAACGACCGTCGACCAAATACAGGTACCAGCGATATTTCGTCTGGCTCCCCGTTCGTAAACATGTCAGCGACGGGGCTGTTGACGAGTTGTAGTACAGGGTCGGTTTCTACCGGTGCTTCGCGGTCTGCCGCGAACTTCGTTTGAAACGAACCCTCGGCGCTTGGCCCACGACGTTCCTTGGCCTGTTCTTCAGCTAAACGCATCTTCTCCGAGTATTCAAACCAACCTCCTTTAGGCTGAACGAACCCCCAGAGTGCGTTGTCAATCATACGCTGATAGATCATCGGCGCGTTCTTTAACCCGAAGGGCATGCGTAACCACTCGAAATGTCCGAGTGCGCAGACGAACGCCGATACTTTACGCGCTCGCAAGGTCATCATGACCGCCCAGAAGCCGCTTGCTGCATCCAGCGAGCAGAACCATAGGTAGCGCTCGAGATCTGTTAACAGTTCGTCGACTAGCGGCATTGCATATTCCATGATCGCGGTGATAGCATTCACCATCTTGTAATCAATGCAGAGCCGGATGTCCAGCCCGTTCTTTTTCATCACAATCACGATCGGCGATGCCCATGGACTGTCTGAAAAGACGATCGGTCCTGCACGCAATAAAGCGCGCAGCAGCTCGTACAGCTTGCCGAGAAATCGCAGCGGCACGCGTCGGGCACGCTGTTTAATTGGGGCGTGCCCCTGTGTGTCGATATCGCATACCGCTCCGTAGGCTGGCGGCGGCAGTGCGTTACCACTAGCAATCAGGATGTGCTCGTGGTTCTTTAGCGTCGCGACTAGACGTTCTCGGCGTTCAGTCGACAGCTCAGGATCAGCAACATTAGGCGCAGTGTAGTCAATTCTCGTGTTGATCTCTTCGGTCAGATCCGGCAGGAATGCCAGCTCCTTCGCGTAGTCGTCCAAGCCAATGTTGTTAGCTGGGTGTTCGTAGAAATCATTTCTCGTATCCTCCGTTGCTTCATTTCCCTCGGTTGTTAACACTCGAGCAACCGAGATGTATGTTCCGTCCAACGCCGCTATGGATTCTTCCCTTGACTCATCATTGCCATCCGTTTCGATTTCAACAGTCGGTACTTGGTCCATCTCCTTCCCATCCTGGTTTCCCATCTCTGGGCCACCTGCCGAGTCGTCGTTCGCAATATTGAATGCGTGGGCCGTCGACATATTGGGTTGTTGACTTTTGTTCCGCTCCTCGTTCTGCCGCTGTCTTGACATTTCGGAATTCGCACCAATCTTGCAATGAATACTCGGTGCCGTACTCAACACCTTCTGCGCGATGCCTGTATCCTCTGGATCAACCACCGGTGGCTCGTTCGCAGATTTGGCGACACACAAGGCCGGGACAGCTTCGTCAAAACGGGTGACTCCATTCAATCCAGTGCCGTGACTTGTCGCTTCCGTTGTCACCCCAGACTTGAAACGATCACTCTCGGGCGTATGTACAGCGTTTACCGAGCTCAGTAGTTCGTGTGTACGCGCTACCGAGGCTCCGTTTGCAATATTGTCCCCGACGTGAGCTGTCGTGTAAGTGTCCCAAGGTTCTTCGAAAGACTGACCCTCGGCTGTGTCCCCGGCTGTCACCCCAGACGACAGACAGGCCTCCACTCGTTCACGTTCCTCCATGATCATTGCCCAGCGCTCTGCACAGGTCAGACGATCACTAGAGTCCATTAGCGAGTCTTCAAGAGGCCGTGCTAGCACCCCACCGGGGTTCTGGGTAGTATGGTCGATCAACTGCTGAAGGCTGAGTTGCAAGCCACTGTTCGTAGATTTCGCATTCACGCTGGAAGAGCCGCGGTCTCTACAACCTTCGTAGGCCACACTTGCCAGTCCTGGATACTTCCTAGGACTCCAGAACGCACATAGCCGTCACATCGGGGCAAATCC
>NW_003303689.1:210607-248144 GCF_000142945.1 Phytophthora infestans T30-4 | reverse complement strand
GGGAGTTCGTCAACTTTCTGGGCAAGGGCGTCCAGTGATTACATATCGTTGACTTCAGGGGTCGAAGGAGGGATATCGGTTCGCTGGTCGTTCCACAGCGCCTGCACCAGAGTTCTATTCTGATCCGTCGGTTCGATATTTCTTGGTCAGACCACCACTCCTGTCTCTCGCCAGGGTTCAACTTCTATAATCTTGGAGTGATCCTGGGGCTCGGTCTCGCGCTGCACTCGAAACCAAGCCGAGCGAACCCTCGCTGGTGCCCTCATCAGCATCAGCACACTTCCATTATTTCTCCAACACCTCCACCGAGGATTCTACTCCTCTCCTTTTCATTTTCCGTCGCGTTCACACTTTGTTACGTAATTATCAGCCCATTCACTCTGCCCCATGAAAGCAAATATACACTCTGCTTCCATTGAAGGCTCGGTTAACTGTGGCAGCCCGATAGGGACCAACCCAGTTGTAGTTGGCGGGCTGCCTAGTTTAAATGACGTTCTTGAACGACGGCCTTGAGCTCTGGCGGGAGTTCCTCCTTCGTGCCTTTGGTGCGCACAAATTTGGCAAGGTCTTGATAGTTGCGGAAAAGTTCGCATTGTCCAGCATCGTGGAGTTGTTTGCAGAACTTGCATCGCTTGTTACAGTAGTGGGCGGAGTGACTCATGCCACCGCACACCGCGCATGGTCCGTACTGTGGGCGTCGGCTGTCGCGGTTGAAGTCACGTCGACCGCGTTGGTCCTGATTGAACCCACGGTCACCACCTCGGCGATCTTGATTGAAGCCATTATCGCGATCAGGCATGTTTCCACGTGGTTGACGGTTGTCTGAACGTGCGTAGGTGCCTTCAGCAGCTGCACGGCGCTCATTTTCGTTAGCCGCGGCGAGGTATCGGTCGTTCTCGTCCAATGAGAAATCACCGTCCGTATTATCAGGCTGAAAATCGTTGTACTCATCTTGGACATCGTCGTAAGCGTTCGGATCTTCGTTTGAATACTCGGTGCCTCCCTGAGCAGCTTCACGACCTTCTAATTCAGCTAGTAGGTCGTCCACCGTGGCTTCAATGAGTGTCACTCTTGGTTTGTTGCGGTTGTCATCGCGGCGACGGTCATCACGCCGGTTGTTGCGGGGCGTACCCATCGTCGCGTCGCGCGTCACGACTCTTGGAGTATCGGTACTCACTGTCACGCTTGGCCATTTTCTCCTTGCCCTTGAGAACATCTTCGATGATTTCTTCGAGCTCGTGAATGTCGGCGACTCGAGCGTGGTAGAGACTCTCCGCTAGCTTGTCATCGTCGCATGTTGCCAGGAATTGCTGTACGTGGTCTTTCGCGTCGCGACCACTCTTCTCAAAGTGTAGACGGGCGGTCCGAGCGTAGCCATTCAGCCTGTTTATGTAGTCGCACAGATGTTCATTACGTTCCCGCTTGGCGGAGTAGTAACGCGACAGTGCCGTCTGCGTGAACTGCGAGCAGTAGTAGCGGATGAACGCATCGCTCAACAGCTTCCACTTGCGCTTCGTCTTCTTCGGAAGTTGACGGAACCAATGAATGGCTCCGTCCCGGAGACTTAGCTCAAATGGAATGCACCATTTATCGGCATCTGTGTGGGTTCCAGTCATTTCATAGACGAACCCACGGAGCCACTGCATACAGTTCTCGCTCTTGTTGCGAGAGCCTGAGAACGGCGTGATGCGATCCAGCGGTCGGTGCGAAGCCATTTCAATCCTCGGTGTCGGGTCTACGTCGTTCAGCGTCGCTAGCTCATTCATCTGACGCATCAACTCGAGTTGAGGATCTTCCTCGTCGAATGTACGCACCAAAATGTCATCGTCACTGGACGAACCATCGCTGTCGACTTGACGACGTCCGGCACCACCTTTGGGGGCTCGCGCACCGCCTCGGCGACCGAACGAACTCTCGTTACTTGCGTAAATGCGTTGCATACGGCTCTCCGAACGTGGCGTAACCATGTGCGAGTCTTGAAAGTACGGTGAAGCTTCGGTAGTGCCAAAGGCACCACGCTCAGCTCCACGCTTGGTCGGAGGAGTACGAACGAGTCGTTGGGGCGTCGGCGGCAGTGGAATCTTAGACGGATCTTCATCTTGAATCATCGGTCGACTCACAGGCTGCTTTCCGGCATTGATGCCAACAGCGCCAAACGCCTTCCGAAGCTTCTTCTTCCATTTCTGGAGAGCAGCTCCGGCTTCATGTGGACTCCAATCCTGGAGCGACATCGTCGATGGGTACGCCTCGTTCTCGAACCCCAGCGACAACAGTAGCGAAACTGAATCCTCGGCAACTTGACTAGTCGAAACCGAGTTGACTGGGTATTGAAGTTCCTGCGCAAGCGCAGGCCAGTCGGCCTTTTTCTTGGGGATGGGCTTGAACAGCTGCATCCACTCATCATTCTGCATCAGCGCTTGTACGCGGTCGAAAACGCGCTTGGCGGCTGGTGTATCACCGTTGATAGGTGGGCGAGGTGCCTTCAGCAGTGCTGAATGCTTTGCACTCGCCACCGAAGGTTTAAAACCCTCGGTCCCATCGTCATAACCATCATAGGCCGGTTCCGGTCTCGCAACATCATCGAGCTCGTCGGCGAGGTTCCTCGAAAGGGACTTGGTCGCCCCGCTCAGCCCCGATGATAGCGTGGCCGTCTCCGGCGTCGCTGCGCCTGGCTCTGGAGCCGGCGTCTTATCTTCGTAATCTTCATAATCGTGGGCGTCAGGACCGATGTCCGCTTCGTCGTCGAAGCTCACTGAAAGCTCGGTGGCGGCTGCAAAGCGCGCAGCCGGGCTTGAACTCTCGTTGCGAGCCCCGCCAGACTTGGCAGGCGTAACTGGTACCGTCGGTTGTCCTTTCGCCATGTTTCTTGTCTTTTTCTTGTTCTTCTTCTCTTGGTAGCTCGTAAACTGGAAGGCCATACAAACAGTTCACAATGGTCACAATCTGTTCCCGGGTCGCGGCACCAGTTGTGGTGTTGGAAATCCCACGTGAACTCTAGCTACAGATGTAGTTAGGATGTTCCCACAACAATACGTCTACTAGGATAGTAAACGATCGTTCGGGCGGACCTGAAGACCCCAGTTCTGCCCTTGCACCGGGACAAACTGGACCTTGTAAACTACTTATATAGGCCAACCAGTAAAATAAGAACACGCTACTAGCACGAGCAAAGCTAGCAGGTGTTTTGAATCCTCGTGGTCCCAACAGCGGAAGGGTACCAGGCACGGGTAAGCCTTTTACGAGATCACCGAGTGTTCAACACTCGGCTGGAAGAAATAAAAGGGAGGCAATTCAAGCACTCCCAGTCGTGCAAATAGGCAACAATAAGCCGTCACGTAAAACCTCCCGATAATAATCGGCCAGTACACAAAGTCTCTTGGCCTTGCCGGATGAACCCTCGCTACAGAGCTTCGAGTTCACCGACAGGCATAACACACTCAAACAAGCTTGACCAGACGCTTACCTTGAAGCTGGACGTCCCTCTGTGTGCTTGAGTGGAAATTCTGTTCTGTATTTATGTTTACCCTTTCGGGTCTATTCCTAATAAGAAGTCCTAATCGAGTATACAAATATCAAGTGAACAATGATCCGTCATGGATCTTCTTGCATGCCAAGCGTCGTCTGCACCGTCGCATGAGTATCTTTAACGGCCCGCGTCCTGTCCCAGACGGTGAACATGTCTTCCAAGGGTCGCTGAGTCTCCCGCGAACTCATCCCAACCGCCACCGAGGGTTCGTACCGTAGATGGTCAGTTCTTGGCCGCTGAATGCGAATCTGGCCAGTACATTATTAATAGTAAGGACAGCCTGGAGTCAGTGACATATGGACCGTATCCAATATCCGTTGAGAGTTCGGTAGTGACGCCGTCGAGTCCCTTGCATCTTGGCGTCACCGTACATCACATGACCGAGGGTTCGTCGCTTGAACAACTTGGGCGGTGTCACGTCTTTGTCGACGGGTGATAATCCGCAACCACGGAGAAATCACTACACCACAGCCGTGCAGCTGCTGAAGGCACCTACGCACGTTCAGACAACCGTCAACCACGTGGAAACACGCCTGATCGCGAGAATGGCTTCAATCAAGATCGCCGAGGTGGTGACCGTGGGTTCAATCAGGACCAACGCGGTCGACGTGACTTCAACCGCGACAACCGACGACCTCAATACGGACCATGCGCGTTGTGCGGTGGCATGAGTCACTCCGCCCACTACTGTAGCAAGCGATGCAAGTTCTGCAAACAACGCCACGATGCTGGACAATGCGAACTTTTCCGCAACTTCCAAGACCTTCCCAAATTCGTGCGTACTAAAGGCACGAAGGAGGAACTCCCGCCAGATCTCAAGGCCGTCGTTCAAGAACGTCATTTAAACTAGGCAGCCCGCCAACTACAACTGGGTTGGTCCCTATCGGGCTGCCACAGTTAACCGAGCCTTCAATGGAAGCAGAGTGTATCTTTGCTTTCATGGGGCAGAGTGAATGGGCTGATAATTACGTAACAAGTGTGAACGCGACGGAAAATGAAAAGGAGAGAAGTAGAAGCCTTGGTGGAGGTGTTGGAGAAATAATGGAGTGTGCTGATGCTGATGAGGGCACCAGCGAGGGTTCGCTCGGCTTGGTTTCGAGTGCAGCGCGAGACGAGCCCAAGGGTCACTCCAAGATTATGAAGTTGAACCCTGGCGAGAGACAGGGGTGGTGGTCGGCCAAGAAATTCGACCGACGGATCAGAATGAGAGCTCTGGTGCAAGGCGCTGTGAACGACCAGCAAACGAGTATCCTCCTCGACACAGGAGCGAGCGTTAGTGTGATCACTGACGCCTTTGCCAAGAAGTTGCGACTCCGAGATGTACCTGATCACGGACGCCGCATTGACATTCAAGGAATCAACGAAGGCAAGGTGTCTACGACGCGACGAGCGTGCGTCAAGATTACGCTCGGATGGGAGATGGTGTACGAGTTTGAGATGTGGGTAATGGCGCATAGTGCAGGCGTCGACGTGGTACTCGGGCCCGACTTTATGATCCCAGCTGGGATCCGGTTGGACCTGTTTCACGGCGCAGCGCAATTACCGCACGAAGTCCAAATTCCGCTGATCAAGACCAAGAACATGATCGACAGCGAAGAATACGGCTCCCATGTTAACGCCGGGCCACCTGAGCGTTTGGACATTCAAGCGCACGAGTGGCAAGAATATCGACTAGCGAAGCGTCAAGTCGGGCTGGAGGACCACGTACGGTGGGTTCGTCGAACGAGCAAGCTAATCCCGTCCGTGGCGAGGTTTCGACGTGGACGGCCTCAGAACATTCGGTTGACCAATGTGTCTGACCAAACTGTGTACCTACCAGCACACTACTTGATCGCGATTTGGATATCAGATGGGGATTTGCCGCGAGGTGACGGCTATGTGCGACTGGATTCTAAGAAGTACCAAGCCTGGCAAGTGCTGGCCTACGAAGGTTGCAGAGACCGCGAGCTCTTTCAGCGTGAATGTGAAATCTACGAGCAATGGCTTGCAACCCAGCCTTCGGCAGTTGAACGACCGGACTATCCAGAACCCAGTGAGGTGCTAGCACGGCCTCTTGAAGACTCGCTAATGGACTCTAGTGATCGTCTGACCTGTGCAGAGCGCTGGGCAATGATCATGGAGGAACGTGAACGAGTGGAGGCCTGTCTGTCGTCTGGGGTGACAGCCGGGGACACAGCCGAGGGTCAGTCTTTCGAAGAACCTTGGGACACTTACACGACAGCTCACGGCGGGGACAATATTGCAAACGGAGCCTCGGTAGCGCGTACACACGAACTACTGAGCTCGGTAAACGTTGTACATACGCCCGAGAGTGTTCATTTCAAGTCTGGGGTGACAACGGAAGCGACAAGTAACAGCACTGGGTTAGATGGAGTCACCAGTTTTGACGAAGTTGTCCCGGCCTTGTGCGCAGCCAAATTTGCGAACGAGTCATCGGTGGTTGGTCCAGAAGATGCAGACATCGCGCTGAAGGTGGTGAATACGGCACCGAGTGTTCGTTGCAAGATTGGTGCAAATGCCGAACTGTCAAGACAACGGCCGTCCAAAGTGCCGAACAAAGGTCAACAGCCCAACCTGTCGGTTGCCCGCGTATTCAAAATGAGAGTGGGTATCTTGCCCGACTGGGATTGCCCTTCCCCTACGCATCCCTTTCTCTTACCGAGCTGGTTCATCCGTACAACAGTATACATCGTATACCACCGTGAGCCACACAATTCGTTAACGGGGAGAGCGCGAGCGACAAGCATGGATCTCCGCACGCGCGCAGCGCAAAAGCGCCCTCTTACTCATTCAGCTGAGTGGGAGTCCGATGAGAGCGAGGGTAATAGTTCGGATGCGCCTCCTGCTGACGTCTGGGCGCCTTCCCCCGTCGTGAGTGAGCTTAATACGACACATATTCCGTTGGAGCCAGTGAGCTGCTCCGATCCGCCGGAATCCACCAGCAGCACAAGCGAAGGTGGTAGCTCCGTCCGCGTACTCGCCTTGGCGCCTAAGAAGGTTGAGTTTCCCTCCTGGGAGGTGTTTGAAGATTATCTGGCCGTATACCAAGCACAGACGTTCCAGGCACGTGTTTTCTATAGCTGTGTATATACGTTTTGGCTGACATGCACTATGAATTTATCTGTAGATTTTCAGGGTGAGGACAAATACGACTGTGGCAGAGCGCAACGCACGGATCGACCGCACAAAGTCAAAGGCGGAAAAACTTCCTGACGAGTGGGTGCAATACGCAAAGACCTTTGTTTGCACCTATTCCGGGAAATTTAAGTCCCAGGCCACGAGCAAGAGACCCCGGCAGGAGTCTAGGATGAAAGGATGCAATGCCCAGGTAAAGTGAATGATCGGGCTCGGTCGGGCTCGGTCGGGCTTGGTCGGGCTTGGTCGAATTCGTTCGATCGGGATTGAGACTTGTCTGGTCGTGATGGAAATCCAAATGAGGTCTTACCACTCTCTATGTGATTGATTATGTGTAGATAAATGCCTGTGTTCAGGTGGTGGATTCTGAGAAGATGATCTTCGCTGTGAGGATAACGAGATGCCGACTGGAACACAATCATCGGCTTTCGAACCATTCGTTTAGAGCACATCCAACAAATCGTCTTGTACTGAATGAGGATGCTTTACAGACAGTGGACGGACTTAGCTACCTGAACAGAAAGAAACTACAGTATTTGCGCTATCGATACCTCTGCATGTGCGCGTAAGCCTAACAAGTTAGCAATCGTTTTACTTTAGAAAAACGTTTTTGAGTGCTAAGTTGGATCCGCTGTGAACGGAGTACATTGAATGCTTTGCCCTCTTCGTCAGATTCAGAGTCTTAATATCCGTGTATACGCGCTGGACACGTATACTTGGAGTGCGTTTCCTGTGATTGCACAACTGAACCTTTATCTAGTCGGGGTCAGTCGGGCATCCGTCGGGTTGGGTCGGGCAATGTAGCCTGACTCTTTCACACCCAGTCGGGCTAGATAACGAGTGCCATTCAAAATTGCGAACAAAGACTCGGCAGGTGGCTCAGAGATGGGAAACCAGGATGGGAAGGAGATGGACCCGGTACCGAATGTTGAACTCAAGGAGGATGGCGATTTTGAGTCAAGAGAAGGGTCCGTAGCGACTTTGGACGATACGTACATCTCGGTCGCTCGAGTATTAACAACTGAAAGAAATGAAGCAACGGAGAACGCAAAGAATGACTTCTACGAACACCCAGCTAACAATATTGGCCTAGAAGACTACGCGAAGGAGTTGGCATTCCTGCCGGACCTCACCGAAGAGATCAACACGACTATAGACTACAATGCGCCCAATGTTGCTGACCCCCAGCTGTCGACCGATCGCAGGGAATGTTTGGTCGCGACGCTAAAGAACCACGAGCACATCCTGATTGCTAGTGGTAACGCACTGCCGCCGCCAGCGTACGGCGCGGTATGCGATATCGACAAATAGGGGCACGCTCCAATTAAACAGCGTGCCCGGCGTGTGCCGCTACGATTTCTCGGAAACTGTACGAGCTGCTGCGCGCTTTGCTACGAGCAGGACTGATCGTCTTTTCAGACAGTCCATGGGCATCGCCAATCGTGATAGTGATGAAAAAGAACGGGCTGGACATCCGGCTCTGCATTGATTACAAGATGGTGAATGCTATCACCGCAATCGTGGAGTATGCAATGCCGCTAGTCGACGATCTGTTGACCGATCTCGAGTGCTACCTATGGTTCTGCTCGCTGGATGCTGCAAGCGGCTTCTGGGCGGTCATGATGACCTTGCAAGCACGTAAAGTGTCGGCGTTTGTCTGCGCACTCGGACATTTCGAGTGGTTACGCATGCCCTTCGGGTTAAAGAACGCGCCGATGATCTACCAGCGTATGATTGACAACGCACTTTGGGGGTTCGTTCAACCTAAAGGAGGCTGGTTTGAATACTCGGAGAAGATGCGTTTAGCTGAAGAACAGGTCAAGGAACGTCGTGGGCCAAGCGCTGAGGGTTCGTTCCAAACGAAGTTCGCGGCAGACCGCGAATCACCGGTGGAGGCCGACCCTGTACTACAACTCGTCAACAGCCCCGTCTCTGACATGTTTACGAACGGGGAGCCAGACGAATCATCGCTGGTACCTGTGTTTGGGCGACGATCGTTTGTGGATGATATTTGCTTCGGTGGCGAGGATTTCGACAGCTGCCTGGCGATGCTGGACCGGTTGCTGGCAAGATTTGCACAGTGTCGGATCAGCATTAGTTTCACCAAGAGCATCTTCTGCCAGCCCAAGGTGTACTTTCTGCCGCATAAAATTTCGCCAGAAGGTATCAGGGCTGACCCCAAGAAGCTTGCGGTCATCACCGAGCTTTCGCTTCCGACGAGTAAGAAGGGTATGCAGTCGTTTCTTGGAGCGGTTAATTACTACAGCCGCTTCATTCAAGACTTTGCGGTCTACGGTGCGGCGCTGTACCAGCTTAAGGATGAAGACTTTGCCGTTGAGGGTGGCCTTTCTGTGGCACGTCGTTCCTTCGAAAAACTGAAGGCGAGTCTTTCACATTCACCCATCCTCAGGCACTTCGATCGGTCGAAGGCAGTTCATGTCATGCTCTTTGCGAATGAATGGGCGTTGAGCACTACATTAATGCAAGAACATAAAGGCAAGTTACACCCCGTACGATTCCTCGGTCGTGTGCTCAAGGAGTCCGAGATGAACTACCATCCTGCCGAGAAGGAAGTTTTGGCGTTACTTCTGCCTTTGAAGATCTGTTACGTCCAGCTGGCAGGAAAGACGCTACATGTCTATACACGATTCTCGACGTTAGAGTGGGTGCACAAGTCGAAGTCTCTCTTCGGACGCGCGGTCCAGTTCGCCGTGCTGCTTTCGCAGTGGCATTTTAAGGTGCAGCGCGTGATGGAGAGGAATGTCGCCTTCGCACAGCTACTGCAGTCAAGCGTCACGAGCTTCGTCGACCTGGAAGACTCACTCGCGCCGGTGGCACCTCCAAACAAGGGCTCTCCGACTGTTCAAATGGACCCCGCGTTGCTGTACGCCAGGCTTCCCCGTAATTACAGTGGATTCGTCATGTCTTTTGACGGATCAGCGAAGACAGAGAAGTACGGTGGCTACGGGAGTTGTTCATGGGTGCTGTGGAGCCTTCCTGAGTGGAAGGTAGTGATTGCTGCAAACGCTTACCTCTCGGCCACCACGGTGAATAGGCAGAGTACACAGGGATGATTAACGGTGTCAAGGCCGCTATTGCGCACGGTGCCGAGGATTTAGTCATCGTTGGTGACACAAGGCTCGCGATTCAGCAATCACTAATGGTGATCGCATGCAGTAAGGAAGCTCTGCTAGCGCTGCTGAATACTCATAAGGAACTCGCGGCCAAGCTTCGATCAGTTAAATATCTTCACGTGGTACTAGAATACAACGCAGCCGATTCGTTAGCCACTGAAGCGCTGGAATCAAAGGTCAGTCGGGTAATCTTAGCTGAAACTCGCAAGTCGGAATTGGCGTCGCTGAATCGCATCCAGGAAATGATCTACGAGCCGGATGAAGATTCGGTAGATGTTTCGTCACGTGAAGCAGAGCGTCAAGTACATGTACTGTCAGGCAGCGAGTCTTCAAACTGGAAAACTTTCGAAAATTTCGTGGTTGATTACAGCTCACCAGATTGCGATTATGGTAATATTGCAGTGATGACTAGGCGACAGACGAAAGCCAAGAAACGCGTCAGGTTTGCAGATGAACACTCGGAGGAGGTCTCAAAAGCTCAAGAACAGCATGAAGAACGACGAGAGACGTCCACCGAAGATTCATTCGGCGAAGATTTGCCAGACCATCCTCACAAGACTGTACCAGCGGCATTTCCCGATGCGGAAGATGTTGACCCGGTAGCGATACAGCGGGAACGACGCAGACGGATAATGGTGGCACAAGACGAGGAGCAAAAGTGGTCTAACATCACGAAGGCGCTTCTGGGCCAAGCAGAAGAGCTGAGTTATAAAGAAGCTCGAGATGCCTGGAAGTACGCTGACCGGTTCGTGTTATCAGAAGACGGCGTGCTTCACTATTTTGGATTGAATCGTCGGTACGACCACGGTTGGCAAGAGGAGACCAAGCTGCGGCTTGTGGTACCGACAACGATGATTCAAGAGGTCTTGCAGAACTGTCACGACTCGCTGGAAGGAGGACATCAAGGTGTGGTGAGAACGTTCCACCGCGTTAAGTCCGATTATTATTGGATCGGCTTGTACGCTGACGTGGAGAAGCACGTGAAGTCATGTCCGGGTTGCAGCTCGAGTAAAAGCCGTCCGCAGCTTCGTGGATACTCGCCTGGCAACGTACTAGCCGAACGGCCTTTCCAGATCGTCCCGATGGATTTTGTGATCCCACTACCGAAACCTCGCAGGGGCAACACGGCGTTGCTCCTATTTCAGTGCTCGTTCACGGGATTCGTTATCGCCAAAGCTATGTCGGATACGACTGCGCTGAGTGCTGCCCAAGTGTTCGAAGAATGTGTGTACCGACGGTTCGGAGACCCATCATTAATAAGGCACGACCGCGACCCACGCTTCATGAGCGAGGTTTTCCAAGCGTTCGCAGAGATGATGCAGTCAAGATCACGAGCAACGTTGAGCTATCGGCCACAGGCTAATGAACAGCAGGAACGCTCGGTGAAGTCAGTGGTGGGCTCCGTACGAGTGTACGCGGAAGACCCTCTACAGCAAGATTGGGACGAAATCGCGGAGAAGCTGGTATTTGCTATTAATACTTCTCAGGACACTACGGCGAAAGAAACACCGTTCTACCTCGTTCACGGTTGGGATGCTCAGTTGACGTTGAGGGCGATGTCGTCATCGCTCAAACGAGGACTCGGCAAGCAGTCTGACGCACTGGCGTGGCGGCGTGAGATCAATCGACAACATGAGGTCGCCCTCACTATGGCCAAAGATTATCAGGCTGTATAAAAGGAGCGAAGGGCTAAAAAGCATAATGATGCCCTGAGTCGACTGGAAAAAGCCGCTGTACCTCAACCAAGTGAAAATGAACACTCAGTGGACCCTCCAGAAGCTTCGAAAGAGACAGATGATCCTGCAAGAGCCCCACCAAGATCTCTTTTTGAGATTGGGAGCCGGGCGTGGCTGTACATGGAACGCGTAAAACCAGGTCTGACGAAGAAGTTAGCTCATCGGTGGCACGGACCCTTTCGGATCAAGCGCAAGGTGGAAGAGTTTACGTACGAGCTGGAACTGCCTGATCGAAGTGGGTATCGCTTCTACCCAGTAGTGCATGTGTCAAGACTCAAGGCTGTCAACGAATTCAACAGTCAACCGAGCACTCGGTTGGTACTAGACGCGACTAATGAAGCAAGATTCGGTTTCGACGAGGAGCCATTACCTGGAGACAGCTGGGAACCAGATCAAGTTGCCGGTGAATATGAAGTCGAGGCCATCCTCGACGACAGAACACCACTGTCGACGAGCACAAAGCGTGCTGTACGCGAGTTCAAAGTCAAGTGGTTGGTTATGAAGACCCAACTTGGGAACCAGCATCCAACCTGTCATGTGGAGGTCTGCTGTTCGACTATTTGCGAGCCAAGAGGCGCGAGAATCGGCTGCAGATGGCGCAAGTGACGGACGAAGACTAGCGTGACTGGATCACGTGTGAACTGTCTACAGGGCGAAGTAGCCTGTGGTAACAGACGAAAACGTTACTGCAACAGCAAATTGTATATGCATTTGAAGAACAACATGAACATGATTACGCTGTGGGAGGGGATTAAGAATAAGACAACATGATGCCAGCCGAGAAGCGACCACTGAAAACGAAACCTCGCGGGGCCCCTCAACAGTTAGCTGAGATGCTGGAGAACGTCGTGGAACATGCAGCAAGGATTCAAAGCGATTCCAATTGCCTGGCCGCGGTGGCCAAGAGTGCCAACGAAGTCGAGTCACCACTCTCCTTCTCCTCTTCATCGGGAGCCTGAACCTCAGCAGCTGGAGCGGCAGCTGGACCCTGCGAATCCTCGGCACCAGCTTCAACAGGAGCAGCAGCCAGAGCGGGACGTGGAGTAACCGGTGGCGAGTCAAACAACGCACGCCAGGTCAGAATAAACGCATTGGTATCCAGGGACGGATCAACAAGCACGCTTCGGTACACATCCACGAAACGCGTACCACGAGGATTGAAAAGCTCCGGATCACACTGGCACGAGAAGTACGTGGTGTTGTACAGGTGCTGATGCGGCGCGTTCATCCATCCAGTACGCCAGGGCTGACGAGCGTCGAGAGCCAGAGCTTCGGAAAGCCAGTCGGAAGTCCGAGGAGCGAACGGCAAGTTTAGCTAGGGTACCACGGCTTCGGCGGCTCCAAAAGCAACTCGGGACGAATGAACGGCGTATCAGAAGTACCGGAGGAAACCGAGTCACGACTACACGTCATGTACTGTTCACGGTACTTGTTAAGGAGACGATCGGCACGACGGTCGCGCTCACTGAAGTGCTTCTTCAACAGAGCTCTAAGTACCTTCAAGAGCTCCTTGTCGTGAGCGACCTTCTTGGTCTCTTCGGCGACACTTCGCTCGATACCAGCCAACGGAAGCCAGTGGAGACGCTCCCATAACGCGAACCCGAGGTCACCTAGCTTGCCGCCGTCACCCCGAAGGTTCGCCCATATCATCGTGAGACGAGTCTCAATCGGAGCACGCTTTGAGATGGAGACGCTTGGATCGAAGCCGACGGTGTCGAAGAGACATGCTTGAAGGATGTAGAGCTGCCGAAGCTGCTGGTACGGGTGATCAGGATGAGAATAGTCGAAGTACGCTTGGAGACCCTCCAACGTTGTACGTACGGTCACCTCACCAGCTGGTTCGGGAAGGGCTAAGCTCAAGAGTAGTTCAAAACACTTCTTGGCACCGGCATCGACAAACTCCATGTTCAAGTACGGAAGAACCCACGGTGGCAAGGTGGACGAAGCCGGTACCGTGGGGCGAGAACCAGGCAACACCCGGTGAGGCAACGGCTCAACCGACGGTGCGCCACCACGACGCGGCACCGAAGTGTAGGTAGCCGTGATCTTGCGCCCAGGTCCAGCATCGAGAGTCCAAGAGACCGGACGAGGAGACACCGGAACCGGAGGTGAAGATGGTGGTGCTTGGTGACTTGCCGATGACGAAGGAGGCGGACCACCGACTATGATCGGAGAAGTAACCATCGGCGAAGGATTTGGCCGAGGAGGAGTCGGAGGCCGAGCAGGGCCAAGACCGCTCCAGTTACCGTCGGAATCTTCAACATCTTCGTCATCGACTGCGCTTGAATGGGCGGTAAGTGGCGGAAAATCACCGCCGCCGCTTGGACCATCAGGAGAATCATCCACCGAAAGTTCATCGTCATCCACGTCATCTCCACGATCATCATCAACATCTTCATCGTCATCAATCTCCATCGATAGGTCGGGCGAAGAAACGCTAGACACGGCAGCTGTCGGAACAGTCGTAGCCGGCTTTGAAGACACGGAGGCTTGTGGAGTATCTTCAACAGGGGCAGGCCCCGCTGTAGAAACCACTCCCGAGACTTCAACTGTTTTGGACGTCGCAGCAGACGACGAAGCAGACTTGACTTGTGGGACAGTGTTGTCCGATCCTTCACCTTCGTCACTTGAGCCGAACATGAGTCGCATTTCCTCAGCCTCACGCAAGGACTCTTCAGCGGCACGTATATCTGCTGGAGAAGGAGAGATCGTTGAAGCTGGTGGCTTGGCCATATCGGGAGGACCCTGAGGCGAGGGCGTAGGCGCGTCAGGAAGACCAGGAACATCGTCGCGATCTCCAGGGGCACGTCTTTACCCGAAGACTCGGTGGCAGCTTCTTGAACCGACGGGACACTGCTTGGACCAGCATCCACCATGTCCACGTCACTCTGGTCGCCGCTGAGGTCGACCACGGCGGGAGTTGACGAAGACGCTGGTGTAGGAGGTGGCGACCATGAGCTTGGAGAAGATGGTACTGACTTGGACCGAGTCTTCATATGACGTCGGGGCGACTTGGCAGGAGAGTGAGGACGAGTCTTCCTGCGCTTCTTCTCGGCCGCTTGCTTCCACGCCTTCGGACCGAATAGCGACCTACGAGCCGACTTGGGAGCTGAAGTGTCGGCAGGTGGCGCATCACCGAGACCAGCAGCCGCCATCGAAGTACTGGTCTTGTCCGTCGGGAAGGGAGCAGCCGTGTCTTCGTCAGAGTCGACCAGCTCGTCGTCTGAATCCTCGCCACCTGGTCGAAGGCGCTTGTGGGACTTCCCATGGGCCACTTGGTGAGCGGCCTTGGCCAAAGCTGCAGGGAGAGCTTGAGGATCGTCCGAAGACGCGGCAGCAGACCGAATGCGCTGCAAGGCGACCAACGTCTCTTGATCCAAGTCCAGAGCGTCCAGGTCCAGCTCACCCGCAGTCAGACCTATCGCAAAGGATTGTGAACGAACGTTAGTTGCTGAGCACACGGTGGAAAGAGCAACATTAGAACCGTACCATCAACAGCCAGACGCAGTACCTCGGGATCCATTCTGTCCAGACTCACGTGTGCACGGAGGGTGCGATTCACTTGAAGGAGACGAGTGTTACGGTCTTGCTGGTTCTCGATAATCTTGAGCGTGTCGTTGTCAACATACTTGCCCTGGGCAAGCTTGACCAGAAGGAGATGAAGCTTCCGAGTCTGCTCGGTGTTCGCACCAATTGAGGACTTGTACACCTCGCGTTCACGAGCCAGCTTCTTGTTCAACGTGGCGATGAAAGCGTCCCGAGCTTGAACCTCGCAGTGCAGATGATTCAGGTCTTCTGAATGTCGCTCCATAGTGCCCTGAACACTTGCGAGCATGGCGTCGTTCTTGGCATTCGACTCGCGGAGAATCTTGATGTCCTTGTGAAGGGCCTCGATATCAGCGTTGGCAGCCTTGAGGAACGCCTCCGCGTTCTCACGAGCCATGATTTCGGGTGCCACCGAACGTACGGCGGCAGCGGCCTCGGTCTGAGAAAACCACAACTGACGCTCTAAGCTGGCAATTCGGTCAGGTAATGCCGACAGCGCGTCAGGAAGAGGCTGTACAGCAGCGATAACATCATCGAAACCAACGGCAGTCTCGAGGCGACGTTGAGCGTGGACATCGCCGTGGAGAGGAGGCGCAACGCTGAGCTGCACTTGGTGACGAGCCATCGCAGTCAAGTACGAAATTATCGAGGTCATCATGTGATCGACCGATGCCTCCGTACTTTCAGCCAGCATGGCGCGCAGCGAATTCTCGGTGAGTGAAGGAGGACCACCAGCAGGCGCAGGAGGACCAGCAGGAACCATCTCCGTGGATTCATCGACGACAGGAAGTGCTGCAGGAGCTGCCGCAGGGGGTGAAGAGTCCGGGACAGGAAGCGCCGGAGGTCCGGCTGATGACGCCGCTGTCGGAGGAAGTGTAGCAGGCTGAGAGGCGTTCGAAACCTCGGTGTTGCCCTCCTGAGAAACAAGACGAGTAATGCATGGTGATGAGCAAGGCGCCGATGATTCAAGAGAAAGATGAGCTGACGTACCTCCAGCTGTTCACGTTCGCGACGTCGGCGAGGATTGAGACGCTGAATCGCGTCGGACACGGCTCGATTCACCCGCTTGGACATACGGGGGCAGGATGGTGAATCGGAGAATGAAGAAATGTCACAACGGGCACCAGTACCGTGGCTTCCATTGCGACAGGGGCAGTTGTGGTGTAGTGATTTGTCCAGAGTTGCGGATTATCGCCCGTCGACAAAGACGCGACACCGCCCAAGTTGTTCAAGCGACGAACCCTCGGTCATGTGATGTACGGTGACGCCAAGATGCAAGGGACTCGACGGCGTCACTACCGAACTCTCAACGGATATTGGATACGGTCCATATGTCACTGACTCCAGGCTGTCCTTATTATTAATAATGTACTGGCCAGATTCGCATTCAGCGGCCAAGAACTGACCATCTACGGTACGAACCCTCGGTGGCGGTTGGGATGAGTTCGCGGGAGACTCAGCGACCCTTGGAAGACATGTTCACCGTCTGGGACAGGACGCGGGCCGTTAAAGATACTCATGCGACGGTGCAGACGACGCTTGGCATGCAAGAAGATCCATGACGGATCATTGTTCACTTGATATTTGTATACTCGATTAGGACTTCTTATTAGGAATAGACCCGAAAGGGTAAACATAAATACAGAACAGAATTTCCACTCAAGCACACAGAGGGACGTCCGGCTTCAAGGTAAGCGTCTGGTCAAGCTTGTTTGAGTGTGTTATGCCTGTCGGTGAACTCGAAGCTCTGTAGCGAGGGTTCATCCGGCAAGGCCAAGAGACTTTGTGTATTGGCCGATTATTATCGGGAGGTTTTACGTGACGGCTTATTGTTGCCTATTTGCACGACTGGGAGTGCTTGAATTGCCTCCCTTTTATTTCTTCCAGCCGAGTGTTGAACACTCGGTGATCTCGTAAAAGGCTTACCCGTGCCTGGTACCCTTCCGCTGTTGGGACCACGAGGATTCAAAACACCTGCTAGCTTTGCTTGTGCTAGTAGCGTGTTCTTATTTTACTGGGTGGCCTATATAAGTAGTTTACAAGGTCCAGTTTGTCCCGGTGCAAGGGCAGAACTGGGGTCTTCAGGTCCGCCCGAACGATCGTTTACTATCCTAGTAGACGTATTGTTGTGGGAACATCCTAACTACATCTGTAGCTAGAGTTCACGTGGGAATTCCAACACCACATATCGATGACTTCCTCGAGAGCCGCCGCAAGGAGGACATGTGCGTGAGAGCACATCGCCGCACTCCAGTCCGACCTTCTGTGTGAAGAAAGCCACGGGTGGATGGCGCATCGTGCATGCCTTCAACAAGCTGAACGACGCTACCATCCCTGCCCAGACGACGATTCCTCGGAAGGACATGGTGCTCGACGCAATGTCGGGTAGTGAGGTCTCAGCGCCATCGACTTGACCGATGGGTTCTACCAAATCCTCATGAGGCTGAGCGATATACCGCGCACAGCGGTAAGCCCTCCCAGTGGTGTGCTCTGGGAGTGGCTTGTTATGCCACAAGGCTTGAAAAAAGCTCCAGCCATGTTCAATCGCATGATATCCCATGTGCTGCGCCCGCTCCGCGATTTCGCACCAAGTTACTTTGACGACATCTTCGTACACAGTCGCGCTGAGGGAGGCCTCAGCGCGCCTGAGGTCCACTTGAAGCATCTGAGGCAAGTCTTCCAAGTGATGCGCGAAAACAAGCTGTATGCAAACTTGAAGAAGTGCATATTCTGCGCGCCGGAGATTCCGGTGCTTGGCTGCTTTGTGAGCAAGAACGGCGTCCGCGCCGGCCCCGAGAAAGTGTTTGCAATATGTGCGTGGCCTACGCCACAGAATCCCACTGAATTGCGTCAGTGGCTGGGTCTCGCAAATTATCTCCACAAGTACACAAGAATTACGCCGGATTGATCCAGCCACTCTCTTCGTTGTTGAAGAAAGATGTGTCGTGGTCGTGGACTTCCGCACATCAAACCGCCTTCGACTCGGTGAAGAAGTGTCTCGCCGAGGCCCCAATCCTCGCGCTCCCGGATGACTCGAAGCCTTTTCACGTCGTCTGCGACGCGAGCGATTTCGACATCAGCTGTGTGCTGATGCAATTCGATGATGAAAGTCGAGAGCGTGTCGTAAGCTACCAGTCCAGGCAGATGAAGCCGGCGGAGCGCAACTACCCTGTTCACGATAAGGAGCTCCTTGCGATGCGCTACGCTCTGATCAAGTTGAGAGTGTACTTGTTGGGTGAGGATACCTTCGCGGTGTACACCGACCATGCATCGCTGAGAACAGCGATGAAGAGTCCTCATCTCTCCCAGCGGATGCCCACTCGCTTTCGTTCTTCTCTGAGTACAACTTCGTTGTCCACTACAAGCCCGGCAAGAACAACATTCTCGCCGACGCTTTGTCTCGGCGTCCCGACTACGACCCACGCGGTGCATTGGGTCGACAAGCTTCGCTGGATGAAGACGATGTAAACGAGTGTGCCACGTGCGAGGCGTCAGGAGTCAACCTGACGAGCGTCTCCCCGGTAATGCCACTTCGCGACGAGATCCGAGCTGCTTACGACCATGACTCGATGTGCTCCAGTATCCTGGAGCATCTCCGTTCTCCCAGCGCCGATACACTGGGAGCCCTTTCCCGCTCTGTACGAAACAAAATTCCTCAATATCGTCTCGAGGACGAGCTGCTGACGTACAGTATCGACAACTCCGATACCCCACGTATCGTTGTCCCTAACGAGCCCGATCTGCGCTCACGGATTATCCATGAGTTCCATGATGCCCCGCTGGGTGCTCATCTCGGTCGCGAGAAGACGTTTGCCGCTGTGTCACGCGACTTTTATCGGCCCCACCTGTACAAATGGGTACGTAAGTAGGTGCGCACCTGCGAGATCTGCCAGCGCGTGAAACCTGCCTCGTCTTCGCAAGCTCCCCTGCGTCGTCTACCGGTGGCCACCGAGGCCTGGCGTTCGGTGTCGATGGACTTCATCTTCGAGCTCCCACCCGATGCTAAAGGACGCTCTGGTGTCTTGGTGTTCGTAGACCGCTTCAGCAAGATGGTCCACCTGATTCCGGTGTCGGATTCGATCACCGCGGCAGATACCGCGGTGCACTTCATCGATGCGGTCTTCCGCCATCATGGTCTTCCTGAATCCATCGTCTCCGCAGCGTTTTCTTGCAAAAACACTTGCTCGTGCACTTGTCGCGGAGTTTGACCTCAGTGGGAATCGAACTCACGCGTACTGCGCGTGAGCATGTTCCATTACCCGCTCGGACACGACGTCGCAGACATTTCGATGCGCCTCAGGACAATTCCAAAGGTCCAAGCTCCACTCCACCGAACCTCACCTAGCTCCTCGAAGCCCACGTGCGTCGACACCAGCGCCGGTGGCCTCCAAGCTGTTGTCTGAGATGGCTTCTCGCTCTGCACGCTCGCTGCCGAGCGTGGTGTCCCTTGTTGATACGCCAGTGGCTTGATGTCGCGAGTGTCACCGCTAGCTCTGCCGTTCCTGCAGTCTTCTCCAATGTTCTTCATCAGTGCTTATGTTGCGTAAGTGCAACTTTAAGAGGGGGTAATGTTATGGGCCCCTCCATTACATAAGTAGGTAGATTTCTTTACATAAGTAGGTACATCAGCCGTGTGCTGAAATGCTGTCATGCCATTGGCTGATATATGGGAAGCCAGACCCATTATCAGCCAATTAGACTATGACGTGTATTTGAGTGGTCAGGGCTGTGGCCTTGGTCCTAAAATAAAGTCAGAGTTGATTTTTCTTTAAACCTAAGACTCAGTCGTTCTATTGCGAGCTTTCTCAACACTTTAGTGTAAGCAAGTAACGGAGTAAATACCTGGCCCGTTACAGCATATGACGGCACTGGGAAGGGCTGGATGACAGTGAAGCTTTTCCAAAAGTGGCTACAAATACTAGACAAGATAATTGCTGAGCATGGCAGACATATTCTGCTGCTGGATAATGCCAACCTATGGACCAAGGGGTCATAGCGTGGTTGAAGCAGCGCTTTATGGCTACACGGATACAAGAGGCAGCTCTACGTCTACTTGACGGGGACACGGACTCGTACAGTATCGTACCATCCGAAGCGTTTCAGTGGATATGTGATGCCGCGAACGAGGTGCCATAACAGGATATTTGAAACTACTGCAGACATGCTGGTTTAATACGTTGATGAAGTGAAATTGACGACCTACTCAATCCGATCGAGTAAGATATTAATTCTTTAATACAGTACATTTGAGACCTCCTCGATTTGTTTTGACTTACGTAACGTATGCGCCATCAGTACTTAATTCGTTGGACCCTTTCTTATTGCCGTTACTCCCTGTACTCCTTCTTGTCACCCCACCGATAAATCTTTGTGTTCAAGGCCTTACCAATATTAATCAAGACAGGCACAATGTGTACCATTGCAATTTGCAAGGCTCATAACCATGAAAGTAGCTTTTTCTGTAGCCATCTGAAGGCTGTCATGGTGTGTACCACGCCATCAAGTTCCATTCTATTGACACGCTTCCGGCGTTTTTGCTGTCGTGACAGCATGACCTCCACAACACCACATACTGCGATTCAGCTCGTGCTGCCTTCACTATGCTCTTTCGTCTGGCCGGTAATGGAGCTGGTCGCTGGGACGTGCCATGGTGGCATTATTGCTGCGCGCTCTCAGTGCGGCCAATCAAGTAGCGTTTCCGGGCAGTGTCAACTTCTTCTGAAATACAGGTACTGTGTTTTATGCAATATAAAAGACACATTTGTCAGCGAATCAACGCACATCAAATCTACTTTTCAGCCAATAGTTAGAAGCAAAATACGACCTCTGATTACGTTTCATCTCGTGTTTGCCATCTGTCGACAGGGCCGGCGGTAGACGCCGAATTGCAGCGAACCAGGCAACCGGACCAACCACTCGCGGCCGCTCACGCCCCTATATAGCAGCATGTCCAAGGCGCCCAAGGCCAAGAAGGCCGCACTCCACTACCAGCCCTACCAGGCCCTCGGTGTACGTACCCCGTCCCGCTCTTCGTCGACAGAAACTCGTTTCTGACGTTCTTGTTATTAAATCTGCAGACTGGCGAGGGTGAGGAGCCGTCCATGGACCTCGGGATGAGCGACCCTCCTCTTCATCTGGACCCAGTGCTCTCGTACGTCAAAGGAACACGTCTAACGGGCGCTTTGAAACCTTCTTCTAACTAATTATTGTGTTTGCAGAGGTCTGTCGTCCAACATGAGCCGCAATTTGTGGGACGACTGGAACGAGAACGACGCCAACTTTGGAATGAAGTTTGACGTATTCACAGACGAAGTGAGTACAGCCAGCACCGCCAGCTCCACGGCTAGTCCAAACCCGAGTATGCACGTGTCCAGTCTCAACGCCAACTCAGGCTACGAGCAGCAGCAGAACGCCTCGCCCAATACGATGAATACGCACCACACACTCATGCAAGACGACCCGCAGAAACCTCGAGCGAGCGTCCAGCGATCGCTCAGTGAGGATATCGTCAACATGTTGGATGACAGCAACGACGGGGCATTCTCCAAGCAGTTGGACGGAGATCAACGAGGACACACAGTGATGCAGAACATGATGTTTAACGCTGCAGCTCCAGGCCAGAGCACGATGGGCTTCCAGCATCAGCCACAGCAGCAGCAGATGCATCCGAACCACATGCAGCAGTTCCAACAGCAGCAGCAGCAGATACAGATGCAGCAATACCAGCAGCAATACCAGCAACAGCAGCAATTCCAGCAAGCTGCACCCAACTGGATGAACAACTTCGGTGGTGGTAACCAGACGACTGCACCCACAAACGCGCCGGCTTCTGATAAACCCAGCAACCCATCAGCTCACCGTCGTCTGTCCAATCCTTCAAACCCTTCAGCGCTGGAACTTGCCGTGGCTGACGGTGCTGCGTCACTTATGGCTAAATGCCCAGATTCTCGACCACCAGCTTCGTCCAATTCACCGCCATCCCCTCAACACACTACAGACAATGTCAAGGAGAAACCTGTCGCTTCAGCCACACAAGCCAGCGCCACTAGCGGAGACGGCGCCAACAAGACGGAGACAGCTCCAAACAACAGTATCGATACTAATATGAACGATCCGTCGCAACAAGCCAATGGATTCGGTCCACAAGGGGTGATGATGAATCCTTTCCTAATGTACTCGATGATGGGCCCTCAAGCGATGAATATGATGGGGATGCAGATGCAGATGCCCATGATGAACGGGGCCAGTGGGATGAACGCGCTGAATGGAGCGCATGCAGCGAACGGGATGAATGGGATGCCCCTCCCGATGCAGATGCAGTTGCAGCTCCAGCTCCAGATGCAGATGGCTCAGATGGCTCAGATGAACGGCATGGGGCTGAATGGGATGCAAGTGCCCATGGGTCTGCCCGGTATGCCCGGTATGCCCATGGGGATGAACATGCAGATGCCTATGAATATGAATATGCAGCAGCAGCAGCAGGTTAACCCTCAGAGTGGACAGACAAGTGACGTGGAGATGACGCCAGCCTTTTCCATGGGGATGCCTTCCACTGGACTGAAACCCACTCGACCATTGCAGCCCAAGGGCGTAGTAGTAGGCGGCCCAGGCTTTGTGAATAT
This sequence comes from Phytophthora infestans T30-4, assembly GCF_000142945.1. Classification (NCBI taxonomy): domain Eukaryota; phylum Oomycota; class Peronosporomycetes; order Peronosporales; family Peronosporaceae; genus Phytophthora; species Phytophthora infestans. Next base: position 225,445 of record NW_003303689.1, on the reverse strand, counting down.
CGCGAGGAAACCGGAGAAGCCAGAGGTGAGTAGTATTCTCAAGTCGCTTATGGACGAGGAAGCCAAGAAAAAAGAGAAAAAGCTCGAACGCAATCGAGATTCAGCGCGAGAAAGTCGCAGGAAGCAGCAGACGTACGTGGAAACGTTGGAAAACGGCATCAAGCGTCTGCAAATCAATCGCGACCTCGTTCGCTCGTACCGATGGGGTGTCAGTGGTCCTGGCTTTGGTCCTCTACCGTGCCCGAACTCGCCGCAAATGTTCGACTGGAAGAATCGCGTTGAAGTGGTCACAGGTCGTACCGAGGCCTTTGCGAGTATTCAGAACCCCGCGAACTTCCAGTCGCTCATGCGTCTCAACCGACAGCGTCGAACGCTTGCAATGCCCCACGGAGAGCGGGAGCGCGCCGTGTGGAAGTGCTTCGTGTTTGTGGGACGCCAACTCGCAGCCATGCGCACACGAGTGTTACAAGTGCAAATGTTGCGTACTTTTTCCGACAATCCTTTAGCGATGGAGTTGGACGCGCTGCTTAGTCTCACAGCCGACCAGAAGCTGCAGCTGCAGTGCCATGCTCAGCAAATGTTCAATGGGGAAGTAGTGGAGCTGACGAAGCTGTTCAAGATCTTCTTTGCGCTGCGCAACGAAGCTCTTCAACTCAACATCTTGTCGCCAACTCTGGAGCGGTATTTCCGCGAGGCCTGCTCGTTCGACCAGCTGCAGAAGCTGCTGCAGTGGACAGAGAATCATCGCACCGTCATCGAGACGGATCTTTCCCTAGATGAGGTTTAGGAGCGAGTTTAGGTTGTCAAATGCAGCGAACGCGGGCGATTTTTGCCAAGAATCGAAGGTGCATGTACGGTAGTTTGTGCTCTGTTGCAAGCGCTCTCACCCAATGGCAGTCCAGGTTGACTCGAGGGCCTATTTTATTGTGTACTTTATCCCTTGAGTTCTTGTTCAATACGACACAGTTCTTGGATCAATTCGTCCGCTGTGGGTCGGATCTCCGGTTGGAACGCCTGACACCTGAATGTGAGCAGCCGAATTGGAGTCGGCGCCTCTCCGTCTGCTGATGTTTCCTTGTCTGTGTTGTTCAGCATCGGAGCTTCAGTGTCGTCCATGACGAAATGCTCAGCTGAGGTGCACTCGTACGTGGCCAACTGTGAGAGTAGCACGCCAAACGAGTAGATGTCTGCTTTTTGTGTGTATTGCCGGCCGTCCAGGACTTCCGGTGCTGTCCAGACTGTCATGTCCATGTGGATTTCCTCTCCTGCAGTTTGGGAACTGCAGTTGCTACGTCCAGAAGATCTCGTTGCCGTCGAAGGAAGAGAGCTGATGTCGCTCTTGTGGGAGGAAGACCAACGTCTCAACGCACTGCAACACGTGTCCAAGAAAACTTTTCTGGAGCTGAGGTTCCCGTGGAATAAAGGTTGTGGAAACGAATGCAAGTAGTGAACTGCTTGCGTCACTTCGATCGCAATGGAAAGTTTGTTCTTGTAGACGGACGAGCCTCGCCAATTCCACTTACCAGCGTCATGGCGTTCAAAAGTGGGGCCAATTTCATCGTCTGACCGAATGTCGAAATCGTCGTCACTTTTGTCTTCGCTAACCAACCCATTCTTCCTCTGCAGAGATCGTTTGTGTTCTTGGATGAACATATTGAGGTCTCCCTTGTCCATATACTCCATGACGAGAGCGACACCCTCGTCGCCACGACTCTCAGTGACTCGAGTCATCTTGACGAATCCACTGAAAGCAACAAGCTGGGGGTGCGACAACGTGGAGCTCAAGCGAATCTCCTCAACAAACCTCCATAACCCCGCCAGCTGATTTTTGCTCTCGCGATATCCAGTGATGCTGAGAGTTTTCAGCACAACCGTCTTGCCTTGGAAAGCAGCTTTGAAGTAAATGAACGCAGGAGAGCTTTCATCTCTTGCTTCAGGTATTGTTGATAGGAGTTTTCGACGTGTGATGAGCGAAAAAGCGATTTCACTGTGTAAAAGCTCTTGTTGGAGATAGACGATAGGGTCGGTCGAGTTCGACTTCTTTGCGGCCAAATCTCCAGCTTCAGCATCAAACTCAGGCTCAGGTTGCGGTGGATCTGATGTCAGCAAGTGGCGGACCTCGTCGTCTGGCTCCATCACGTTACCGGTGTTTTCGTGCCAAAAATTGTTCGTTCTACCGCTTGCTGCCTTCATCAGAGTGGATTTGCTGCCTTTTCCTTTCGAGGCTCCACGAACACTTCGTCGTAAGCTTAAGCAAAGCCCATTGACGAAAAGCATGACAGTGAATGCCGATAGTAAAGCTGCTGCTCCGATAAGAAACCACGAGCGTCGCTGGTCCAGTGTTTCTTCCAGCGCTACCCGCTCCACTTCTCGACTGGCAGAGTCGTCTGTCCCCCACATGGAGCCTGCCAAGGACCCGCTCGATGCTGCCATAAGTACATGCTCGTATTTGTCGGCGAACTCGCTATCTGACAGCACACACAGCATCGTATCTTTTACGTAACGGGGGTTTGCGTTCGAGTCGGAGCAGCTGAGTGTGGACGTGGTGGAGACGTCCCACAGCGTCAGCTTCTCAAACCTGTCAGCATCACTCTGACGCACTTCAAATTCCTCCAAAACACTAATTGTCTGTTCTATGAGATCCTCTCCGGTCGTCTGCAATTCACGAGCTTCATCTCGAGTACCAACCGATACGCTTGACGTCGCTGCTGATACTGCGGTAGCAATAAAAGTAAACTCTGTGAGGGAGTCTGGGAAGATGACGCCTTTAATCTTAGTGATGGGGTTGTCCGAGAAGTTCAGCGTTGTCACTGAGCTCGGGAAAGAAAATTCTCCAAAGCTGCAATACTGGCATCGGCCACGTCCCTGTGTCACGATAAAACGTGAGACTTTCAATAACCTTTCTCCTAATTGATTATCCCCCCCCCCAATTAAACACGTACAATCGTAGTAAGGCGGACGGGAAGGACACGTCGGATAGTGAGCCGATCGGGTTTCCAGATAAATTGCTGCATCATACAGAGGTTGATCACAGCAAACGTTAGATTCGTGCAACCAGGAAGACCATTTCACAGCAGCGTACAGATACTGAAGAGACGACGGGAGGTCGGCGGCAGCGACATCCCCGAGAGCATTATTGGCGAGGTCCCTAGACATTTATCAGTTTTTATGTTAATGAACTCTCGAGCTTGCCGGTATTTCTCAGCAATTGCCACATACAGAACGGTGAGTGTTGAGGGGAACTTGAATTCATCGATCGTAGAAATGCTGTTGTTGGACATGTATCTTAACAGTACAATACGTCAACAACGCAAAGTTGACAGTATCATGCAAACGATAATTAACCACGTACAGCTCCGAAATGTTGTTGCTCGTCGTGAAAGCGCGAAGGTCGTTGTTGTCAAGTTTTCTACTCTCATGGCACACATCAGCAGCGTATTGTGTTATATTAGAGACGCCATCCACTCCACGTACACGATGTCAACCGCCGGCAGACTCGTGACAGCTGCAATCTCTCGGTGTCGTAAATCCAGCGACGTCCCTCTCACTGTCACAACGCTGGACGTACAGCTCGCGTCTGTAATCTGCACTTTGTTACTCGATGATGTGGAGTTGATCGGGATGGAGATCGTGGTGGCATTAAGACAGGAGAAAGCGCTGTCTTCTACTTCTCCCACGTCCACCGCTCCACACGGATGCCAATACTCGGCCGCCAGAAACAAGGCGAGCACCACCGGTGGGAGAGTATTGCGTAGTGTCATCCTTGAGTCAGAGTATTTGGGCTTTTAATGTTTAAAAACATTTTAGCTTTTCCTAAAAGAAAGACGAAAAGTAACAAAAATGCTAGCATGGCTACCCTCTAGCGCTCTTTTGGGCGCGGAGAGCTTTCTGTTGGCTCCACCCAGCAAGGAGTGTCGCTTTTTCGATGCGTTTCCGCTCTGCCACCTCGTGGCGGTCGATATCGTCCTGTATCTTCAATTTGGAGATGAAATAGGCTGTTTCAGCTTGGTCCAACGTGCGTTTGTCCTTCTTAAGCGCCGCCTTGGCCGCCACCTGCTCGTTCAGTCGCTGGTTAAGCTTCTTCTTCTCACTTCGCTTCATCTCGTCGCCCATCACGCGCTCCAACGGCAAGATTTTGATCGCTCTATGGTCGGCTGAGGCAGACTTCAGACGTGAGCGATGTCGCTTCACCTCGATCTGGCTGCTGAGGAAGGCGTTGAGCTCCTTCTGAGCCACACTCTCCTCTGCTCGCTTCTGCAAGTCCTGAATATGTACGACACGCTGCCTATGGGCTAGCAACTTGTTGAATTGCACGTCTACGCACTTCGCCTGCCGGATACTGGCTACCTCGCGCTGGTACGCAGCTTGCATGACCTGATCGTGAGCTGGACGCGTCTTCAGCATGTCGGGGGGCACGCGCGATTCCGGCATCAGGAAACGTGGTAGAATTTGTCTCCTGTTTGGTGACACTTGCTCGATACTTCTACTTTCTCTGGGTTCGATATCATTCCTTCTTTTCTTCGGTGTAGTGAGATCATCTCGGTGTGATGCAATATTTGATTCGATTTTGGCTTTGAGGTGAAGTTTGGACTTATTTGTGGTTTGAAGTGGTCCATCTAGTGACAGCGAGCGCTGTAGTACCGTAATTTCACCTTCGCCTTTAAGTTGCATGGCCTTCTTCCGCAAGAGATCAGTGGGGCTCTTCCTGAAGATTGCTGAAGGAGGAGCGATCTCTCCTTGATTATTCTGTGTGATCGCCCGAAGCAAACTTGAATCAAACGTAAATGATAGCGCTTTATCATCGACAGTGAAAGTTCCGACCCCTGGTAATACCAATTTACCAACGCACCCACCGCCTTGCAGCCTCTGACCAACAAAGGCAACGATAGCATCTAAAGTACGACGCGTTTGGTCCAATCCAAGGCCAGCTTCGTTTCCGAGAGCTGCCATACTGACTTCTGCCGTTGCTGTGAGAGGTGCTGGTGACGAGCAGTGTCGCCATACAAAGCCGTAGGTTGAAGTGAGGCGATCTGAGAGCAGGAAAACAGGTTGAGCAGACAGCATGGATGTCTGCGTCTTGTAGAATCCGAGCTTGCCTAATTGATGAAGAGAAACCCCTTTCCGTAGCGAGAGCTGTCGAGCCACATGACGACCCAGAGCTTGCCACACACTCGCCACGGACGCACCCAACAGCACCTCGAAGTCGAATTTAGACGACCGAAGTTGCTGCCCACACTCGGCTAGAAGATCGCCACTCCTCACCATGCCACAAAAACTGTGAAATATTTCTTCAAAGATAAATCACGAAAGAGATATTCTTGTTTTGGCGTAACGTTTACTTAACTGGATCGAGGTTTCACTGCGAGTGTTCGCCTCTCACGATCGAGAGAATATGCGAGGACTTGGCCCCCAAATGTGCTTGCTAGAAGAGTACTAGTGTCCACCTTGCACAGACTCGTGAACATCCGCTTGGCTCCATCTGCGTGCGCTTCTGCCAGTGGAGAGAGCGTAGCAGCATCCCACACCTTCACCGTTCCGTCCTTAGATGCCGTCACCGGAATCATCGGCAAAGGGCCAGTCTTTTCGCTTTTGTCTGCGGCGCTTGGTAGGAAACAACACGCTGTCGCATCTTGTTGGTGCCCTTGGAACTCAATAACCTGCTTGCCTGTGCGTCGATCCCAAACTCGAGCCTCGCAGCCAACCCCGTTGAAACCTTTACTGGACGTCAGAAGATAAGTATTATCGTTCTCTCCATACGCTGCAATGCTCAGAGGGAAATACACAAATCCTCGTAGCGACTGGGCAGGCACGCGTAGGGGCGTTCTCGGGTCCCAGAACTTTACACTCAAATCTTCACTACCCTGGGCGACCAGGGCTTCGCCAGGTAACCACGTCGAGCACGTGACCACGTTTTGCGGCGTCGTGTTCTTGGCTGTAATGTGGCTCGTTGTCAGGTCCCAGAAAATGGTCTGAGTGTCTCGTCCTCCAGAACACAACGTCTGCTCGGCATCGTCTACTGCAACAGTCGATACGTTCAGTTGGTGGCCACGTAGTACAGTGGCCGTCTCGGACGCAGGCTTGTCTGTAATCGGCGTAATAGCCACCGTTGTGTCCCGTGAGCACGAGAAAATCATCTGTAGTTTATCCCCAATAACAATACGGTTCACTGCCCGAGTATGCGGTTTCCAGACATTAACAGGAGCACTGGCAGTTGTGTGCCAATTGAGCCGCTGGATGGAGCCGTCTTCCCACCCGGTGAGGCAATCGTTACCCAGGAAGGAGCTGAACGCGACACAGTTTAATACCAAGTCGATTTCTGGTTCTCCTCGGCTTGGAGTAGCAGCAGCAGCGGCTTGGTCATCCGCTCTCGACGGAGTTGAAGCGGTTCCGTCAACGACAGTTGGAGTCTCTTCGTCCACTTTCCACTTGCTGAGTCGCCGAGGAGATCGGTTGGCGTCGCGAGAGGCACAGGCGCCCATGGTGTTACTCTTGGCAAATGCAGTCGCGCAAGGTCGCACTATGATACCCGCGCCGCGAGGCGACAAGTGTACGAATGTCAAATGCGAAATACAACTTAGCGTCTTTCCATCCTGCGCCGAGATTACATACGTTTTTTTAATACTGGACCTTCCTTTTCAAATACATGTATAGCATGTACGACAGGATATCACGATAAACAAGTTCATCTTCGATAGGTCAGCATTAGATATTTATATTTACTAGCCGAGCGCCGCCGCTACGCGGCGGTAGTTAAGGTTTAATTCAATTCTCAGGGTGGATAATTATTCGAAAAACTCTGAACCCCCATGTGCCTAAATCGACTTCTATAATTTCATAAATCTGGGTTTAATTTAAACCATTCGCTACAAAATGCTGAGTTCTTAGTAAGCCGTGCAATTATTCCTACAAAAACCTGAGCCCCTATTAATAGCATCATACTTACCATGCTTAAAAAAGACTGTCAGAATCACCTGCACTTCACATAGCATGTCTACAAACGCCACACAATATATTTAGCTTTGCGTCGTGCTCGATATCATAGGCCGTTTCTGAGCCTTAGCTCGCATCAATGCAAAAGATAGTAATTTTGCTTGCTTGCACTACTTACCCGCTTGTACTGCCTATTTGATCTTTTAAGTAACTAAAGATTGATCACTTTTCATTCCAAACTCAATGAAAGCTATAACAATTACAAATTGAAGCTTTTTCAATGCATGCAGTGTTCATTTTGTGCTGATTCAGAATGAGCTATTAGACACTCGATTATGTGCCAGTTATGATTAAAACATGGCACTCGTTATTTTGCCCGAATAGGCAACACGCGATAGGACATCCGTGCCAGAATTGACCCGACAGGCACGCCCGAATATGCCCGACTTAGCTAGAGCCGGAGGGTCATCTAATGAAGTGTCCTCGAAAATATACGTATAGCCGGAAGCTCATTGAGAGAGCAGAACAGCATGTAGAGAGAAGAACACACGTGAGTGGCATTCTGACATTTTGCTATTGCATGCATAGCATATAGGTATCCATCCAATGAAATTGTGGCGAACATCCAGCACTAGTCTGCATTAGAAAAATGAACTAACTTGTTATCGCTAAATGCACATGCACAGATATCTATAGCGCACGCAGATACTGAATCTCCTTTTTACTCAGCAAACTAAGACATTCGGCACCACAAAATATCTCGAAGGCTACTAGCATGAAAATCCCACAGTTGTAGTTATCGACTTGCACTCCGAGATCACTTTGGTAGGCACGGGCTCGATATTTTCTTGGGACGAAATCAGGTAGCACCGCCACCAACTTCTCGGCAAGTGGTCGAATATTGGCCCCGTAGGTGGAATTCATCGGGTCGTAGATAAAGACTTCTTTTCGTGAAAGATCCATCATGATTGAGCACCAGTGATTCTTTCCACATATCACTGGGATCAAAATTTTCTTCGTGGTCACGTCAAGGAAAATATTGTGCATGATTTCAACAGAAGCGTGGCCATTCATGACGTTCCCAGTGAGTCCTGTGTCTACCGCAATCACTTCGGCCCTTGATGCGAACAGATTCGACATCAATATGTCAACTGAGTTGTCGCCCAGTGCAGATTTCCCAACCAGTTCCAGTGCTTCTGCCTGCGTCAGTAAGCAAATGCACGTCTTAGTTAATAGTATTAATAAAGGTGAGTCATACAGAACATTCATACCTGAGTCGAAAGAAGCGGGATGGACTTCAGCTTGTCAATAAGATTGGGGTCTTGATTGACTTTGAAGCACGAGGGCATATGGAGAGGGAAGTCGACCGTTTCGGTCCAGCTAACGGCCTTCTCCAAGACCGACATTCCCGGGCCGGTAACCAAACTCTGACATCCACGTCTCCATCCATTTTGCGCTGGAAGATGGTCCCTTTCCGTTTTCACGATCCTTCAATTTCCAAACTAGATTTTGGACGTCTTGAGCAGTTGGGTTGCTGTCCGAATTTTCCTTAATAAATTTAAAAATACTCGTCTTCTTAGCGCCCGCCTTTCGGAGTTCATCGACGGTTTGCAAGGTTTTGTTGGGGATGGAAACGCGAGTAGAAGAGTGCCCCGGGAATGCATATTCAGATAGCCTGTGGTTATGCTCCTGATGACACTTCGTTATCTTGACAGCAAACCTCTTTGAAACTTTGTCGACCACTTGGACGCACGTATTGATCTGTGGGACGTTAAAGACATTAGTGCAATGATTATGATTCCAAACGTGGCCAATCAATTCCCAGCATACCCAACTGAGCCGAAACTTGCCCGACTCAGCCAGAATTGCCCAACTCAGACAGAAATTGCCCGATTCAGCCAAAATGAGAGTGTTTTAGAGCGTTAAGCCAAGGTCTAACCTGTGCATTACAGCCTTGGCTCGAGTTTCTTGCCGTGGTCGTTTGCTAGTCGCTGTCGAGAAACATTTGCCATGATGAGTACAAAACAAAAGTCCGAGCGTACTGTACCCACTCAACGGGAATTCGAGGTGCCTTAGATCTCTGTACGTCCATTTTGGCGTTTCGATCAGCCGCATTGGTGTTTATCCGCATCCGAAAGATCTACAAAATATAGTGAGTATTAATGCGCTTTGAAGATGGCTGTTAAATGTGCAAAGTTACCTGGAACGATTGCGCTTGGTACACCCTGAGATAGTCATCAAAAGCTTTCCACGACTCGAATTGGGTCTGTTCTAAGGAGGTGGAGCGATAACAAGCTGTTGTCCAGCTCCATCACTCGCGCTACTAGATGTGCCGAGCATCTCGGGTCCATTGGGACATGGAGACGGCTGCCACTCACGCAAGAATCCGCTTGACTCATTTTTCTCGCTGCTGTCACTCTCGTCCGCAGCTCACAGTGGGCGCTTTTGCGCGCTACGTGCCTGCGCAGCCAAATTCCTCCCGCTGGTGCCGCGCGTTTTGACTGGGGGGATTTGTGGTTGTGAGAAGCTTTGGTATTTACCAGGTATACGCTATACGCTCGACGGATCTGAAAAAAAATCAGCACATCGGAGAGGAGTAAAAGATCAGCTAGGTGTAGGTTTGAAGACAGTCCCCATTCGGGCAAAATACTCACTTCCTTAAAACATTTGGGTATTGTGTCGCAAGGCGCCGTGCTGTTGCTGTTGTTGACGGCAGTGTTTTTTTTAATGATTCCAGGATGACTTTACGTCATTTAGGCTCCAAGAGTTATTAAAATTTCTTTGTGGGGCCTACTTAGCTAAATATAATTACATTTTTCGTGTTTTGTTGTTGTCTTGCCGCACCATTTGAAATAATATTCTACGCCATTGACGGCGACACGTCCACCCGTTATGTAGTATCGGATCTTGCTGTCTAAACAACTCTTGTTTACAGCAGTATCACGTGTTAGATCTTATCTATCTTAATGGATCAAGTGACAACATTTATTAGCACAGCGTTGCTCTTACGACCAGTTCTTACGACCAGCTTCTGCTGTACATGTACTACGATTTGGTACATGTAGCTTAGTCAGTTACCTCACACTCTGATAAATGTAATATAGTTTCAGTAAAACTGTTGTAGTTATCATTTAGTCTTGCAGAAACTATTGAGTACAGAGTATTACGCATATTAATATTATGTCCTCGAAAGCACACATTCCTACGTGTACGCTAAGCTCCTTGCAGCATTGGAAGCGTCTTAGGGACTATTTCATTTGAGAATAAGTAGCTCTGTTTAGCACTTAAATATTTAAAGCAACATGCATTATTAAAATAGTAAATACTTCGTAATAATAAAACGATACCGCCTTCGGATAATGGATAGTCTTGTGCAAATCTCCATATGTGCTCTGTGAACCACATGAGTCTACTGATGTGAGCTAAATAATTCAATTTAAACCAATTGAAGCCGCCTTTGCTCTGCGCGACAGCCAATGGGAAGGCTCAAAAATCCGGACAGACATCGTGCTAGCATTGATAGTTTAGGACTAGCGCTCTGGGCGCCCGCTCCGCGGACGCTAGGGCATGGTTGGTTGGTGTAGTGTGGGCTGACCGCCTCCGCTGCGCTGCGGCGGATTAAAGAGCATTCGAAATCAAAGCTAAATGTATTATATGTATTATGTGACCTACCAAGTCCACGTTCCAAGGATCTCTCTGCACACAATATTGTTGGTGTGTACGTTCCCGTCCTCATCGATGGCCTCTGGATCCACAGCAATCTTGATCGCCTTCCTTGAAGTCACTCCCGACAACGCCACATAAAGCTGCCCATGTGCGAAGACCGGTGATTCCAAGTAGATACCCACGTGTGGATCGACTGTCCTTGGGCCTTGTTGATAGTCATGGCAAACGCTGGAATCACGGGGAACTACTTACGCTTGAGCTTGAACGGGAACTCCTTGTCATCGTCCTCACTATAAAAGACGATCCGAGGAATGAAGATCTTCTTACCCTCGAACGGCCCGGACATAATGCTGGCCTCGATGCTTCTCTCACGCAGTGACACAACCCGAAGCCACGATCTGTTGCAAAGTCCTGCGTCGCTATTCAGGTTTCTAAGCATGATGATAGGTGTTCCAACCTTCAGAACAATCCTGTGCGGAGGGATACCGGAGAAGTTAAGCGAGTCCAAGAACCCCCGCTCAAACATATTTACATCCGCGACCCCTTTCGAGGCTGTCCACCGAGAGATACTCCTTCGTTTCACCCGATAGCCGTTCCGTAACCATGTCGTTGGTACGCCGAACACTTGCATTTGTGGGGACTAGTATGGCTCGCTCAACGAAGTATTCATCGGGTAAATTCTCAGTATCAACGCCCGGGTACACCGCATCTATGAGTGCGTTGACGTCGCGGACTCGTCGGTCTTCTTCAACTTCGTCCAAGTCTCGCTCGTGTTCCTCATCCGCCGGAGGGAGTAACCTGAAACTTAAGGGAGGCTCCATATCCGCGTCTTCTTCATCAGAGGTCATTTGCTGTACCCGTCGTTCTGGAATGATACACATGTCGCGTGGGAGGCATATATCGCCATCACCGATTTCATGGTTGAATGGGTAACGGCCTTCTCCAATTTGAAGTAAAAATTCAGAGAATTCCACAAGCGCAGCCGCACTGGCCGCGTCTGGGGCGGTGCGGACATGCATGTTCTCAGTAAGCCGCACTTGACGCAAATGCTCCCACAGCGGCGAAGACTTGAAGCAAGCTTGAATCGTCTCCGCACGCGTAGCATCCTTCAGCACAGGTAGAATCTGACGGTGATCACCGCTGAACACCATTACCTTTCCGCCGAACGGCTCCAGCTCGTTCTTCATAATATCCCGAAGTGACCTGTCAACAGCCTCAAAGCAAGCTCGGTTCATCATCGGCGCTTCGTCCCAAATGATCAAACTCGCACTACGAATCAATTTGGCTTTTTGGCTCTGCCATGAAAGGCTGCACGTAGACGTCTCTGTTAGTTTGAGGGGAATCCGGAACGTCGAATGCGCGGTATGACCACCAGTTAACAGAGTGGCTGCAATCCCACTCGATGCAACCGCGATGGCAACCTTACATTGCATCCGAACGTGAGCAAGTATTTGCTCGAGTAGATACGACTTTCCTGTTCCACCTGGATCATCCAAAAAGAAAAGCTTTTCCCCTCCAACCGGTCTGCTCACAGCAGCAATAACTTGGTCAAAAATATCCCACTGGTTGCTATTCAATTGGTCTGCCTGCTCCGCAACATGCTCCAGTTCGTTTTAGGGGTCCGCGTCAATCTCTTGCTGGACAACATCAGCAGAGGCTGTATCCGGATCGTCCCCTTGAGCAGATACATCGTCGTAATCGGCTAGCAGAGGAAGGCTGTGGTGTAGCGGGATCAGCAAAATCTGCGAGATTGCTGGATCCAACTTACCATCTGCGCCCAGACGCCGACTAACGGAGGGGGTCCCCCGATGATCCGTGTGCTGCTGAACTTTCCTCACCTTGTGTACCCGTCGGTAGGGCGGGATCTTGCTCTCTCGGTAACTTCCGAAGAGTTCAAGTGGTGAAGCTTGAGTGTCTTGGCGATGGGGTGGAGCAGCAGTGGAAAACCTTCCCTCTGCGTCCGTGGATGGTTCTGAATCCTAAGCGAATATTCGAGCTTATGGATCCAAGGCCTAGATCGTGGATCTGGCCGTAGGGTTGCCTTGCGGGTGTGTCCCTTGCCTTTGCGTTTCCTTTACGTCGTACTTGCCGCCTCCTGTGACGGGATCTTGAGAGTTGAGAACCTCTAGGGTGTAACCGACCAAGTAGTAAATTCGGTTAGCCTGTTGGATCTGCACGTGTATAGGAAAGCTCACTAGGTTGTAGGATCTGGCCAATGTATTATCCAGTTATCGCTATTAACACTAGATTCGCAATTCCTAACCTTCACGGAGCTCGTACGGCCAATGTAGTTCCGGTTCTTGAGGGCGGGAAGGCACTTGCGTGTTACTTTGCAAATTGAAGACTGTATTGATACTTAAACCTATACCTGCCTGGATTTCTACCTTCTATGTATTTTACTTGTTGAATCCCTTACCAGGCTCGGCTGCATGTCCCTCCTTCCCTTGACCCATCATCCCAGCTGTATTATCCTCAGATCCACCTGATCCATGGCGTAATCAACATGGTCACCCTATTATGGGTACACTCATCCGGATCCAGGTTGCTTGGATCCACTTCACTGTAAGTGTACACTCGTCATGGATCTGAGCTCTCCAATCATCCAACATCGTCTTGCGACCGTCTGTGATCTCCATTGTCCCACGAAAGTTCGAGATCCACTGCATCCACCGTCCCCATATCCTGGATCCAGGTCCCTCTATGCGGGATCCTCCCTCCTTGGATCCGAACTCGGGAGTATGGGATCCGGGGTACCTCGCGGTGGACCTTGACTTCTCGTTAGTCGTGGGTACTAGATCCACCTTCAGATGACACCTACCATCATTCCTTCATAGGATCCACACTCGATCCACTCTTATATAGTATACCCCATATCCACCTAAGTGAACCCAGGTAAGGGTGGATCCGAGGTATTCCTTGGTGGATCTTGCCTCCCCGTACATCACTCATACCATATCCATCATCGTCTCATACGGGGTGCTGCTCGTCCTGGCCAATCCACCTCAGGCAACGTGCATCCGCGCCGGATGATCCAAATCCTCTCTAATCACTTGAAATTATCACTGATTCGGGATAGTGACCCCTTGCTGGGTCCATTCTCTTATTTCTGAGAAAGCACTTCACCACAATCGCCTCCTGTACATGGTCGGCGCTGCACAACAGCGTTCACGACGTGCACTACCAGCATCCCCAACCGCGTTCTCCTCTACGTGACACATGTCCCCCACCAAGCGTACCAGCAAATCGCCCGGCAAGGCCCCATCCACCACTCCTCCGGTCAGCCCTTCTTCAATATCACCCACCGATCTGCGGGCTCTAGCCCAGGCTCTTTCCGATCGGGTGCAAACCTTGACGGCGGAGCTCCAGACGGCCCAAGATGCTCGAGACCAAGCTCAACGTGCGGAGGCGGCTGCCCAGCAGGCTTATCAGTCGTTATCTGTGTCTTCGCACGCCACCCAACTCCAAACCTTGCGAGCTCAGGTCTATGACCAGGCTATGGAGATCCAGGGGTGGGAGCACCGTGCGGTATCTCGTTCGCAGGACCTACGACTCTTGTTGGCTGATCAAGCGGTCGAGGTCCGCGACTTGACCGGACGGCTGGATCGCGCCTCCCGTCAGCGAGATGGCATGCGGGACGACAACGACCACCTCCTTGGGGAGATGGCGCTCGCCGAATCCGAGATCCACCAGCTCCAATCCCGGATCCATGACCTCGAGCGGGATCTGGAGGATTCCCAAACTGCTAGTGCAGCCGCGGACGAGAGCTTGGATCGACTCCGTGACGAGTTGCGCCTGACCCAAGAAGAGGTGGTAACTAACAACTACGTGGGATCCACCCATGGTGGATCCGCATTAGGGTCGGCGCGTGGAGGGCCCCCCGCGCCGAATCCACCTCCCTTGTCGCCGGATGTGGCTCTGGCTCGTCTTTTTAAGGAACTGAAAGATACCAAGGAGTCACTCGAGAAAGCGTCTGCTGGGCAAGATTACGCGCTCGAAGAATTCGTACGCGTGGCTCAATTGCGCGACGAGATCTAAGCGAAGTTGGCGGACACCGAACTCCAGCGTGACAAGGCGGCTACCGAGTGGGCGGATGCCAAGCGAACGCAAACGGAGCTAGAATCCAAGCTCCGTCGCACGAGTACGTGGGTCCTCTTTTGTCTCCTTCTGGTAACCCATATTCACTTGTTATGTCGATCCAGGTGACAAATTAAAGGATGCCGAGGCAACTGCGACAAACTACGG
>NW_003303689.1:187427-188569 GCF_000142945.1 Phytophthora infestans T30-4 | reverse complement strand
TTCCAGTATCCACGGGACTCCCCTGTTAGCAGATCCATGGATCCAACATCCTCCGATCCACGGGATCCAGTGACCTGACAAACCTTGGGTGGATCTGCAGTGACCTCACCCCTTGCGGAGATGGTGTCGAGAGAGACCTCCGCCGGGCTTCGGATCTGGACTGGGACAAGGCCAGGCGCGTGTCTGCTTCCAAGGCATCATCAGCGACTCGAGCCTCCACCGAATCCTCCGGACTTTCATCGTCATCGTCGTCGTCATCGTCATCGTCGTCCGGAGTGAAGGAATAAGGGCCGGAGGACAGCGTACGCTTCGAAGACGATCGGATAGGAGGCCCCGAGCCGTCGGACCAGTCCGATCCCTCATCCTCGTCGTCCTCCGAGCTGCCAAGTCCACAACCAGTGGGGATGACACGTTTGGCTTTCCCTTTCCCGGATCCAGTTCCGACAGGCGGAGAGCCGGTAGATGCTGGTCGAGGAACGGTAGGCACCGTCACCGAAGGGCCAGCAGTGGATCCCGACTGTGACGAGCCAGCCTTGGCCGTGGATGCGACCAACCCCGTCGTAGAAGGGGCAATCGCCGTGGATCCAGCCGAAGCCACTGCCTGGGACGACGGCGTGATAGTGGATCCGGTCTTCGAAGTGGATCCCGTCTTGGACGTAGCTACGGATCCAGTCTTGGACGCCTTGGATCAGGTCTTGAACGCCGATCCCGACTTTGAGACTGCGACGGATCAAGCCTTGGCAGACGATCCGGACTTGGATGCCGTGGATCCCGGCTGAGATGCAGTAGCGGATCCAGTCTTGGGTCCAGATCCAGATTTTGACGTGACAGCCGTGGATCCAACCTTGGATCCCACACCCGTCCTGGGAGTAGCTACGGATCCGGCTTTGGACGTGGATGCCGGTTTGGATGTGGCGATGGGTCCGGACTTGGATCCGGCACCAGACTTCGAAGGGGAGGCGGAAGGCTTAGACGTGGTATGGATCTCCGCCTGGGAGACGGCCTTGGAGGCCGAACTGGTTTTGGGCTTGGGCTTGGGAGAAGCTCGGGCATGCTTATGGGGAGGGGGGGTCCAGTACTAGGAGCAGGGGATGCGCTACGCGGTCGTTTTGCGGCCGACGGATCCGCTCCACTTACAGACG
>NW_003303689.1:185601-187184 GCF_000142945.1 Phytophthora infestans T30-4 | reverse complement strand
TTCGCACTTGAGCCACGCGTACGAATTCTTCGAGCGCGTAATCTTGCCCAGCAGACGCTTTCTCGAGTGACTCCTTGGTATCTTTCAGTTCCTTAGAAAGACGAGCCAGAGCCACATCCGGCGACGAGGGAGGTGAATTCGGCGCGGGGGACCCTCCACGCGCCGACCCTAATGCGGATCCGCCATGGGTGGATCCTACATAGTCGTTAGTCACCACATCTTCTTGAGTCAGGCGCAACTCGTCGCGGAGCCGATCCAAGCTCTCGTCCGCGGCCGCACTAGCAGTTTGGGAATCCTCCAGATCCCGCTCGAGGTCATGGATCCGGTATTGGAGCTGGTGGATCTTGGATCTGGCGAGCGCCATCTCCCCAAGGAGGTGGTCGTTGTCGTCTCGCATGCCATCCCGTTGACGGGAGGCGCGATCCAGCCGTCCAGTCAAGTCGCGGATCTCGACCGCTTGATCGGCCAACAAGAGTCGCAGGTCTTGTGAACGAGAGGCCGCACAGTGCTCCTACCCTTGGATCTCCATTGCCTGGTCATGGACCTGAGCTCGCAAGGTTTGGAGTTGGGTGGCGTGCGAAGACACAGATAACGACTGATAAGCCTGCTGGGCAGCCGCCTCCGCACGTTGAGCTTGGTCTCGAGCATCTTGGGCCGTCTGGAGCTCCGCCGTCAAGGTTTGCACCCGATCGGAAAGAGCTTGGGCTAAAGCCCGCAGATCGGTGGGTGCCATAGAGGAGGGGCTGACCGGCGGAGTGGTGGATGGGGCCTGGCCCGGCGATGTGCTGGTGTGCTTGGTGGGAGACATGTGTCACGTGGAGGAGGAAACTGGTGGGAGGCAAGAGACGCTGGGAGTGCACGTCGTGAACGCTGTTGTGCAGCGCCGACCATGTACAGGAGGCGATTGTGGTGAAGTGCTTTCTCAGAAATAAGCGAATGGACCCAGCAAGGGGTCACTATCCCGAATCAGTGATAATTTCAAGTGATTAGAGAGGATTTGGATCATCCGGCGCGGATGCACGTTGCCTGAGGTGGATTGGCCAGGACGAGCAGCACCCCGTATGAGACGATGATGGATATGGTA
The DNA here is from genome assembly GCF_000142945.1 of Phytophthora infestans T30-4. NCBI lineage: Eukaryota > Oomycota > Peronosporomycetes > Peronosporales > Peronosporaceae > Phytophthora > Phytophthora infestans. The sequence goes on along the minus strand of NW_003303689.1, from coordinate 186,100 downwards.
TGAGTGATGTACGGGGAGGCAAGATCCACCAAGGAATACCTCGGATCCACCCTTACCTGGATTCACTTAGGTGGATATGGGGTATACTATATAAGAGTGGATCGAGTGTGGATCCTATGAAGGAATGATGGTAGGTGTCATCTGAAGGTGGATCTAGTACCCACGACTAACGAGAAGTCAAGGTCCACCGCGAGGTACCCCGGATCCCATACTTCCGAGCTCGGATCCAAGGAGGGCATAGAGGGACCTGGATCCAAGATACAGGAATGATGGATACAGTGGATCTCGAACTTTCGTGGGACAATGGAGATCACAGACGGTTGCAAGATGATGTTGGATGATTGGAGAGCTCAGATCCATGACGAGTGTACACTTACAGCGAAGTGGATCCAAGCAACCTGGATCCGGATGAGTGTACCCATAATAGGGTGACCATGTTGATTACGCCATGGATCAGTGGATCTGAAGATAACACAGCTGGGATGATGGGTCAAGGAGA
>NW_003303689.1:170917-184076 GCF_000142945.1 Phytophthora infestans T30-4 | reverse complement strand
TGCACGCGGGCTTAACCGGCGGTGACCAGTGCGGCGGACACAGTGTTCGACGTGTGTGTGTGTGACTGCCTCGGTGGCCCCTAAGCGAGTCTGCGCGGTGAGCCGCGGTCCTGTGAGAAGCAGGGCTGAGCAGTAAGACGCAGTTGAGGTTGAGGTTGAGTTGAGAGCTCTACATCGAGTAGAGCAGAGTGGTTGAGTTGAATACAAATAGGGGCGGACGCGTCCCGGCGGCTTGAGAGCAGCCAGTACAGTGTTGGTTGCGTTCGAGCCTCGGAACCCTGGTAGTTCACCGACAGACGGTGGAAGTGAACGGTACGACCCGCCGGAGAACAGGCGTCCCGAGACTCGTTACAACTTGATAAATACGCAAAGTCCAGCAATTTTCGAATTCGACTCGATCAAACGTACCTTGAACGTCATAATAATCTAGCATGCCACTCACACCAATAAATGCCAGGCTGGGTACGCGGTGTTTGCGCTTGAATTCGCCTCGTATGGCAATAGCGTGGTCCTTAAGTGAATACCCCGCTTGCGAATCATTCCTCGATTATCAAATGACACTTCATCCTGAAACACAAGGTTATGGTGGCACCAGCCGATGTTGCTCAGTTCCTCACCGAATCGGAAGATGTCTTGCTCGTTAATCTCCATTGCCCGTCTCTCCAGTACTTTTCACGTTAGCCACACTCATCGATGATGCACCACACAGATGCCCTTGACATCTCAAAGAGATGCACACGCTTAAAAAGCAGCTTGTGCTTCATCTAAGGATGCCAGCGGTCGATCAGCGTAGAACATTGTCTGTGAGCAGCAGTAAATTTAGCTGTGACAGGCGTTGACATGTACCGGTGTCACCGTAGACTTTGATCCAGTTTCTGATCGTTTTCTTGGATTTTTTGTTCACCTTCGCAAGACTTTGCTTTTTGTACCCAAGACAATAAAAGCCGTACAGGCAATTGTAAACGGTATTGGGGTATGGCTGCGGTTCGTCACAGCTTCCTCCATCTTACTTCGTAAGAAAAACGCTAGATCAGCATAACAGCTGTCAATGTAAGCTGCTAAAGCGACGATGAGCTACTATCAAAGTCCACGTACTTTCAGAGAGTGTCGAAGTAGCTGTACTAAGCTGCTTTTCTTGCCCTTCCTCTCTAGCTAGGAGTCAACAACACACAAAACTTCAATGAGTCGCTAGTTACTCCAGCAAAAGGGATATCTACTTCATAATATCATAAATTGGCAAGTATGCAATAGTCGCCTTGAATACCTTACGTGATAGATTTGTCAGAAAGAGTATGATACCGCTAAACCAGTGACTACAAAAGGTGGATGATGATACATCAACAAAATAGCTTGGGGATGACAGCTAAATCACTCAGTTCTAAGAGCACTGGTTTGGAGAAGCAATAAAGCGTGCTAGTAGCTTACGAAGAAATCCCAGATAGAAGTCAGGTAGTTCCTTAACCCCTCTAGCCCCGCGTTTTCGGGCGGAAATTACCCTGTATTCTACAGGGTAAGAAAATGACTTGGGTTTATTATTTGCGGAGTTTTTCCAAGCTCACAATCTCTGTCAGTTATCTACTATGTGCAGTACAGGGTAAGAGTTAAAATGGTGGTTCTAACATATGGCACTATATCCTGTATCGCACAAATCGGCTACAGGGAAAATTTCTAAATATCAACAAAAACCATCACTCACAAAGAGTTTGCATTCATTCCATATTTGATTATTCATAGGATTGATTAAATCACTGCTGTCTGTACTACTTCACAAATATTCTCTGCAGAACGTCCTGCATTCGTAGCGCTCGCTGTGCTTCGTGAATTTCCCGACCCTACGCTGGAACCGTCATCGCAGCAACTGTCACCTTCCAGCTCGTCGTCTATACGTTGCGCACCTGCTCTAGTAGGAGCACGCAGCCGAATAGCCTTGAGACCGGAAGGAATTGTCGCTCCTCCCCGCCATAGATCGTGCCATATCTGGCTGCAGGTGGCCGAGTTTGTAGGTCCACTAGGATCATGTTGCCGCACCTTTTGGCATAGATACATCTTCCCTCTTCCAACGGCGGTATTGTCATCCACGCTCCGCATCCTCACTTCAGAGCACTCCACACAGTAAAACGTGGTTTCCCACGGGTTCTTGCCCGGACGCAGCAACGAGCACACTTTGCAGCCGTATTGACGGCGCTTCTGTGAGTAGGTCCCGTCCTTTCCACGTGTTGTGCGAAATACGCTCACTTGTTTAGTCGTGTGTTGTGCTGGTAGCGTGTAGCGCGGAGCTGACGAGCGGGAAACCGGAGTGTCTGTCAATGCTTCAGCTGACAAGTCTCCTGCAAAGTCAGCCGGTCCAATGCTGAGTAGTGCAGTCTGCATCAGCCGCTGAAACTCAGCATGTGTCGGAGGTGCTTTACCGGGAGCAAGATTGCCTTGAATACGTCGATAGATGATGTATGCGTTGGTAAGCGCCATGTCAACTAACCCAAGAAAGATTGTGTGGTAATATTTCTTCATTTTCATCGCTCTCTGTAGTATAGGAAAACATTCGACCGTTAGTTTATATTGTCATGTATAATACAGGATAAGAAAAGAGCAAGTAATACCTGAATCGAGTATCTTTGCAAGCGCAGTTGGTCATGAATATCTGCTCCTCCCATGCCATCTTGATAGTCTTTCACGAGTTGAGGAGCTGGCACGTCAACTACTTCAGCACCTGCGCGTCTTGACAGGGTTGTCGGTCGGGTACTACACCCCGTAGCAATGAAGTGTACAGGACGGTTGTCCATCCATGACACTGCAATCAAATTCAGCTCAGTCTTGGACTGTGCAATCCGGTATACCCCTCTCGCCATCAACTTTGGTCGTTTAGCTTGCTTGTACGGAATGTCTTTACAGTAGCCTCGCCGATTCGTTTGAATGGTGCCGACATGGTAGAGTCCACGTTGTAGAAGGATAGACGACAGCAGCACACTTGAGTAGAAACGGTCGGTGATAATCAGACGCTTCCTTGGTAGTCCTTCCAGCACCTCTTCAACATTACGGATCACAGCGTTGGGGCCTTGGTTCAGGTCCGCACAGTCACTGTTGAGCTTTCCTTGGTATATCTCAGCCCTATACAGAATAAGACACAAGCATAATTACTTAGTACCTGGATAATACAATGTTCTGTAGACTAAGTGATCCATTACCTGTAGCAGTACCCGCTCTCTGCAGCGGGTACTGCTACAGAAAGTGGATTTCCAAGGGGCAAGTCAGAAGGACCTTTAGTACGCCCAGGGGGAAGGGTTCCTCGAACAACTGCCGGAAGGGGATGAACCTTGCTAGTCATCCGGCATGAGACGTTCGTCGAAGGCGATTCGAGCCCCTAATGTCATCACCAGCCTGCACAGTATGCGTTGATCGGATACCGCCGAAGGCGTGAATACTTCCACCGTCTGAATATTTGGAATCAGCAGGAATAACTCGTTGACGGCTCAACTGCTACAAATCGACCGATCTCGTCAAATCGGGTTACGGGACATGTATCGCCCAAATGTGCCTTTAGGAACCGCGCCTTGTACATCCACCGCCCAATGCTTCGACAGCTTCTCACGGTGCGGGCAAAGGGTTCGGGCACACAGTAAACCAATGAAATGTACCAGCTCATGCGCTTGTATTGGCTTGAACGATCGTTGCTCAGCCTGGACTTGCTGTACAGTTTTCATCTTGTACTCAGGTCGCCTCAGCTTGAGCTGTCGCTGTCGTGCCATTATTTCGTCCGCTGCCTGCGTTCGATACTGAAGCTGGTACCGATTTGATTCCGTAGCGATAGACATCCACATCGATTTAGGCAGGAACAGGAAAAACAGTCCTTCCAAGTTACTCCCCAGTGCAGTAGCCAACTCCGTAGGTGTGGCGGAGCAGCGTGTAAGCTCTGCCGATGGCAGCTGAAGGGAAGCGCCTACATAGCAACGATATATGGGTATTAGTGTCGAGTACAGGATAGCCGAAGCAAAGGACACTCGTTATCCTGTATAGTACACGAAAGCACTCACATGAATCTTCGAAGTAGGTCGTCCAGCCTGTTTTCGCGTGCTCGCTCAGCTGGTCCTTGTTCATCTGGTCGAATGGAGTTCCCGCTGAGAGATCGACTGCATCTTCCTCATCGCTGGTGTTTTCTTCCTCTTCACCAGCAGAAGTTTCACTTGTACCTTCAATGTCGGACTCATCGCCTTCATCGACTTGGAAGTCGTCCTCGTCACCAGAGCTTAAACGGTCATCACCAACAGATATGTCCACTTCTGCTGCGCGAACAGTACACGACCGTAGTGGACGTAGTGACGGTATAGGAGACGCAGCGACCTCTTTACGCGCACGTTTCTTTCTTGGCGTCTGGCCCTTAGCAGGAGCTTGGGCGGGGGACTTAGCCGGCGACTTGGCTGGCGTATTGGTGGGTGACTTGGCAGATGTCTTTTCAGCTGACTTTGTAGTCGTCTTCCGAGGTGACCTGGCAGGTGCTTTGGCAGGTGTCTTCGCAGGCGACTGGGCAGGCGTTTTCGCAGGCGACTGGGCAGGCGTCCTCGCAGACGACTTGGCAGGTGTTGTCGCAGGCGACTTGACAGGCGTCTTCGCAGGCGACTGGGCAGGCGGAATCACGGGAGAGTTGACTGGCGGCTCGGGGGCACCCAGTGGAATTGATAGAGGGGAGCTCGTAGTGGCGTGTCGTTTGGCAGGCGGCATGTCATCGATAACTGTGTAATGAGTTAATAACAATATAACAAAATCAAAATGAGCCGATTCGTACCATCAACTGGCACGTGTTGCCATACTTCGTCAGCTCCGTCGAAATAGTCGACAAGGTGTGTTGCGTTTGGCCTTTTCTTCCATCCATCAGGTGTAAAGTAGCGATTCTCGGTAGCTAGCCCCTTTGGTCGCTCAAATTGCCACCCTAGCTTCTTGAGTCTGGTCCACAGTTGTCCCCATGTAAGTCGCCGAACTCTTCGCTTCTGCATGGTGCTACCTCCCCCTGGTCTAAATCGTGAATGGCGCGAAAATTGGCGCGCTCTCTAAATCTCTAAAAATTTCTGGCCACGAATTATTAGCCCGAGGTTAGCTACATCACTGTCAAACTTTATATTTGGCAGCATCACTTGAAGTTTGTATAGTTGTACTTGAATTAAGTATGAGCCCGATTTGCCAATAACCTTATCCTGTAGAATACAGGATACGAAACTTTTTATCCTGTAGAATACAGGAAGCGGGGCTAAAGGGGTTAAGGTAGTGTCTTGTGCGTGAAGAGAACGATACGATCTCCTTATATCGTATGGACTGGTGGGCGCTGCGTCGACAACGGCTCTGGTGCGGATAGGAGTTGAGCGGCAACTTGCCGCTCGTGTCGCTAGCAACAAATAATATTAAATATATATCAAACACATATTATGTGTTTGATGCGAAGTATCTTTGTTTTGACTAACGTTAATAAGAGTAAGTGGCTCATTTCGTGCCTAAATCGGCAAATTTGGGTGAGAACCACAAAACCTATTTTACATTCTAAGGAACCTATACTGATGAAGTTACAAAAACGACGGCGTCACTCGCGAAAAAATGTCTGCCACGAACCAAGTGACGCGAACAACGATCCAGGTGCGTCGTGTCCGGCTGCCTCTTATCGCCTACTGCATCGATCTCTTGTTAACCTTCCCTCTTTTTTAAATTAGCTGTACCGCGACTGCCTGCGTCTAGCCAAGCACATTGGTGGCAACGTAAGTCTACTGCGCGTAATGTCAGTGTGTAGTGCCGCTAACATTCCCCTTTAATTCTGCCTGACTGCTGTGCGTAGAGCAAGAAGGGCCAAGCTATCAGGGAGCTGGTGCGACGCGAGTTCGACAAGGGCCGCAGCGAGACTGACCCGGAGAAGATTGAAGCGCTGAAGGCTAAGTACGTCGCTTTGTAGCCCCAGAACTGGAGCTGTTTCGTTGGTGGCGTTTGAAAGTTAATTGCTGATAATCTGCGCTTTGCTGCTGTATTGCGCTATGCAGTGCCGTCCGCGGACTGAGCAATTACCTGATGCTGGCCAACTCAAGCAAGGACCAGCGGCTGCAAGAAGCCATGAACAAGAAGTCACCGCCCAAGGACGGCGGACCTGAGCAGGCCGAGTACCGGGACCTGTAAGTTAGAGCGACCTCGATGTGCTTAAAGCGTTGGGGTTTCCTGTGCAGTTAGGTACCACTGGATGGATGGCTGCCGTGTCCAAAACTTAGAGGCTCCTTTGCAGATACGGGAAGACGAAAAATGTAGCCACACCCGTGATCGCATTATCAGGCTGATATTAATACCGCACTTTGCATTGAATTTTAGTACGGCACCGTGTTCTTAGTCCAAATAGGTCCGGACCATTTTCACTAATCACTTGACCACGTATCCATCACAATGAACCGCCGAGCATTAGCGCGGAAGGCTGCGGGTGCCAAGGTGACGGCGCCGAGTAGCGCTAGAACCGAGAATGCGGGCGTAGATAATGTGACGAAGAAGCTGGAGTTGCAGCTGGAGGCGGGCGATTTCTACGGCGCGTTGCAGATGTACAAGACGCTGTTCATGCGCCTTCTCAAGGGGGACGAGCCTAGTGCCGAGCAACAGAACAAGGCGGTGGTGCTGGCCCAGGAGGCAGCGCTCAAGCTCATAGAGCACGACCAGAACACAGCAGCGACTGAGATGGCCAACCTCATGGTCTCCGTCTTCTCGGACTTTCACCATGCAGTGGACGACGCACACAAGCAGCGGATCCGCCAGATCGACGCCGCCTTCCAGTCCAAGCCACAGTTCAGCGCCGATGTGGCTGTGTTCCTCAAGAATACGGTCAAATGGTCGGCAGAAGAGGGCGCACGCAAACGTGGAGACCCAGAGCTGCAGCTGCTACTGGCACGCGCGTATCGCACTGCTGGGGACTTCACGCACGCTCTGAAGCACTTTTTGCATGCCGAGAACCCGCAGGAACTGGCAGACACGCTGTTCCAGTGGTCGACCCAGGGATATCCCAGTGAATCCGACTTGTACCTCGCTCGCGCTGTGCTGCAGTAAGCATCTTGACTGTTGCAATGGAGGGACTGTGCTGTGCTAATGCTACGTTTGTGATAGACTGCTGAGTCTGGAGAACCTGCGCGACGCTAATAAAGTGTACGAGGCATACGTGGCCAAGTGTCAGAGCGTTGGGCGTCCAGTGGACCTACCGCTGTTTAACTTTACGCGATTCCTGCTCCTGACGCTGGAGGTGAGACCGCACCAAGTTGTAGCAGTTTTAAACATCGTCTGACTGATGTGGCTGTTTGTTTAATGTTGTTCGTCTTCAGCGTGATGCGCTCCCCCTTTTTCAAATGCTCCAAGAGCGTTATGCGCCCGCGCTTGCTCGTGACAGCAGTCTCAAGAACGTACGTAGCTGTTGGGAACTACATGTATTGAGATAGCACAAGCGCTAATTAATTTGTTGCACGTTGTGCTGCAGTATTTAAGCGTCATCGGTCAGAAGTTCTACGGCCTGCAGCCTCCACGATCGGGCCTCAGCTCTCTGCTAGAGATGTTTTCGGGTGGCATGTGACAGTCGTAGAATGATTCACTCGAAAGAAAAGGAGACGGATGGTATTCACCACTTCCAAGTTTACGATGAGTTGAACGTTTTATCACAGAGAATAAAGAGCGAAGCAAAGTTTTTTTTTTCGGATTCTCATTTCCTCGCCGTAGCAGGACGAAAGTAGTCACCTCCAGGCGCGCTAGCAGTGGCAGGTCTAGCCAAAGCGCGTGCCTGCTTCTCGATCTCCTCTATGCGCAGCAGCGTCGCTGACTTGATCGGCATGATCTTGGGCTTACACAACACTTCGGTCAAGTTGCCCCGTTCCGAGTACACGAGGCCAGCTTTCGGTAGAACTTCCTGGATCTGGACGCGCTGTTCAAAGCAAAATCATTCAGCTACCGCCGCCTCAGCCACATGCAGCACACAGCATCGCCACCCACCTGCATGGTAAAGAATCGATCTGTAAAAGAGAGATCTATAAATGTGACTGCTCGCTTAGCACTACATGTAGAAAAGTGAAACAAAATCTCTATTTGGGACCATTCTCGTTTTAAGCCTTGCTCTTTTTGTGCCTTTTGGTCTTGTTTGTGCTCTGCTGCTGCGACTTCCGCTTGAGGTTCTCCACCATGGCGTTCAGCGAGTGTTTGTTGGTATCGACACTGGTCGCAGTCGCATATGCCTTAATACTCTTGTCCTGCGTCGCGTCTTGGTCGTACCGTTGCCGTCGCTCCTTGAAAATAGCCTGCGTGGCCTCCGTCTTCTTGAACTTGGGGTCCGTCGGGTCCAGTTGGAACTGCGAGCCCTTGGCATACAGCGCGCCGAAACGCGGATCGGCTGCGTCGAACTCGAAGCCTTCCTGAAGTCCTCCAGCGGTCTTATGCTTGGCTAGCTTCTTCATCTCCTTGGCGCGTCGCTTGCCCTTGAGAGACTTGACCTTCTCCTTCTTAGTGATCTTCTTCATGTCAAAGTTGCGCTCGCCCTCGTCACTGTCACTGTCGCCACCGTCGCCACTATCGCCACCATTGATAGCCTCACGCAGAAGATTCGCCTCCTTGGAGCCACGACCTTTTTTCTTGAGCACTTCACGTTGCTCACGCTCCAGCTGCTTCTGTCGCGTGCGCTTCTCGTGTAATTTACGGTTCTTCTCCTGCTTCTTCTCACGTGTATAGCGCTCGAAGGGCGTCTCGTTCGCTTCCAGTTCTTTCTGTCGCTTGGCCTTCAATACGTCACTCGCTCCAGGGGTGAACGACATCTCCATCTCTCCGTCTCCTTCCTCGTCATCGCTGCTAGCTCCCAAGCCTCCCTCGGGGGCGTCATCGCTGTCGTCATCCTCCTCTGCATCGCTACCCAGCAACATCGACCTGTAGCGATTCCGCAGCTTCTTGATCGTGGCTTCATTCTTGGCCTCTTTCTTGCTGTCTGGAGCTGCTGCATCTTTCTGCTCTTCTCCCTCGCTGTCGCTATCGTTCTCAGCTTCAGAGGCATCCGACACATCAGAGGCCAGATACGCCTTGAAGTCATCGTCATGAGCGTCTTTCCAGTCTGCTGGACGCGTGAGAAGCTCCAGCCGCTGCTCGTCATCCTCCTCCCACGTGAGCTTCACATCTGTTTGCTGCAGCGCGAGTGTAGCGAAGATTGCGGGCTTGTAGCGGTCAGGGACGCTGTCACATGATTCCTTTGGTGGATTCGAGAAGGTCGTGTCGTCCGGCACATAGCGGAGATCGAGAACGTTGGACGAGGTCTCGTACTCGAGCTGGTCGCACTGGTCGAAGATCGTGCTGGCTGTCTTGACCGAGTCGCACGTCACAACGGCATAGTAATAGCGCAGTTTCTGCAGCTCGTACTTGCGCAGTTTCTCGCGGTCAAAGCCGTCGGATTCGCCTTCAATCGTCACGCTCTTCTTAACTCCGAGAGGGTCATCCGAGTCGTAGTCCTCCTCTCCTTCCGCATCGCTGTTTTCGTCATCACTAGCAGTGTTTTCAGCCTTCTCGTCCTCCTCCGTGCTGTCCTTGTCATCCTTCTCAACGGCTTCCAGTTTCTCCTCGTTCTCAGAGCTCTCTGCTTTGTTCTTGTCGTCCCAGAGACCTTGAGGTCCATGCTGCTCCTCCTCTTTCTGTATATCCCATCCCCAAGCTTCAGCACCAAATATCTCAATAAGATATAAGCGTCTAGCACTTTGCACGTACCATTTTCTGAAGACCAAAATCGGACGGATAAATCGTCACATTCTGCACTGCACCTGTGGCAGGTGCAAACGACTGACATAGAGCAAATAGATCCACAGCACGGATACGTGTCCAGTCGCAGTTGAGCACAGCGAATCGCTTGGTCTCATCTCCCATGGGGATGTCTTCTTCCTCCTCCTTGGCAACAGCTCCAACCTCTTCATCGTCACTGTCCTCTGAATTGAAATCAGAGCTGTCCGATCCGGACTCAAGCTCACCACGTGCCATGCGATTCAGGTAGTCGAGACGCGAGATCTTCTCGCTGTTCTTGGAAACGGTGGCGTCCGCGTCTTCATTGTCGTCGTCGGAGCTAGTGGTCGATGGAGCCTTGGACTTGCCTTCATCGTCGTTTTCTTCTTCCTCCTCCTCCTCCTCGTCCAAACGGTAAAACTTCTTCAATTCGTTGTCTTTTTTCTCGATACGACGTCCGTATTTGTCGTACTTGCCCTGTACGCTCTGAAATCGCTCGTCCTTGAGGGCACCTGCGAAGCGCCGGTCGATCTGCAGTTTGCTCTTGCGCTTCGAATTGCGTGCGAATCTCTGTAAATTTAGCACATTTGGTTAGCCCAATTGCATGCTCAAATACACACAACATCTAGACACTTTACCGGGTCATTGTGCACTTTCTGGAAGCGTTGGTCGCGCACGGGATCGCTCATGGTCCGGTATTGCCTGTCAATTTGAATGGGGTGCTAAATTGAATCAATGGAGCTGGAAATGTGGATCTTTTCAGCCAATGGGGGTCGCAAGATTACTTAAAAAAACTTTTGTTTATCAGTCGCCGAGTAGATCGTGAAAAATCGGCCTGTGATTGGCTAATCCGGACCCACTTATTTCCGATTGTGTAAGATCTTGCGATCGCGAGGCAGGCGGAATGCAATCCAGTGTGCCCCATGTTACATAAAGAGTGACCCGTCATTCTTGTGGACACCTGGTACACGGACCAAGGTGCTCTCGGAGCCAGTCAGTGCATGACTACTTCGCTCCACTATAGGTAACCTCCAGTTTGTATGAGACCCAAGCTTATCTTACTTATAAATACATCAGTCTTAAATCTACTCTTCTAAGTAGCAAACCGTTCCCTTTGAGGCCGGGAACACGTGGACTAATGTTCACTCGGGTAGTTAATACCATTAAGCACCTCCTCTGTGCAAGGTGCTGTGTGACCCCGTCACACTTGGTAGCACTCGTAGTCAATCCAGCACCATCGCGGGTAGATTGAACTACCTGAATCCTCTGTGCGCTAACCGTTTGAGCCAAGATGAACCGAAGCGAGTTTCCTCGCTTGAACGACTCACAGTACGAGTCTGTTCGGAAGATGGGAGGCATCTTTGGACAAGATGTCCTTCGCAGCTTGGCGGTGGCGACGCCTGTCGAGCAACAAGAACGCGTGACTGCGCTTGAGACCTACGAGCGTGGTCTCATCGCTCACGTCCGCGGGAGTTTGGAGGCCTCGATGGCCGCTCCCCAAGCAACCAGGCCTAAGCCGGTGTGGCTGAAGGTCCCCGCGTTTGAGGGGAAGGAAGGAGAGAACCTTCACTTCTGGGTCCGTGAGGTGGAGATCGCCATGAAGGCGGGTCTCATCTCGGACGAGCCAGTTCGGGTGGCGTTTGCCCTGTCCAACCTTGGTGGACGTGCCAAGCACTTGTGGTGAAGTGCTTTCTCAGAAATAAGAGAATGGGCCTGACGCGGGGTCACTATCCCGAATCAGTGACAATTTCAAGTGATTATAGAGGATTTGGGTTGTTTGGCACGGGTGCAAGTTGCCTGTGGTGGATTAGCCATGACGAGCGGCACCCCGTATGGAATGACGATGGATCTGGTATGAGCGATGTACGGGAAGGCAAGATCCACCAAGACTTATCTCGGATCCACCCTTACCTGGATTCACTTAGGTGGATATGGGATATACTATTGTGGTGTAGCGGGATCAGCAAAATCTGCGAGATTGCCAGATCCAACTTACCAACTGCGCCCAGACACCGACTAACGGAGGGGGTCCCCCGATGATCCGTGTTCTGCTGAACTTTCCTCACCTTGTGTACCCGTCGGTAGGGCGGGATCTGCTCTCTCGGTAACTTCCGAAGAGTTCAAGTGGTGAAGCTTGAGTGTCTTGGCGAGACGTGGGGATGGGGTGGAGCAGCAGTGGAAAATCTTCACTCTGCGTCCGTGGATTGTTCCGAATCCTAAGCGAATATTCGAGCTTATGGATCCGGGGCCTATATCGTGGTTCTGGCCGTAGGGTTGCCTTGCGGGTGTATTCCCTTGCCTTTGTGTTGTCCTTTAAGTCGTACTTGCCGCCTCCTGTGACGGGATCTTGAAAGTTGAGAGCCTCTAGGGTGTAACCGACCAAGTAGTAAATTCGGTTAACCTGTCGGATCTGCACGAGTAAAGGAAAAGCTCACTAGGTTGTAGGATCTGGCCAATGTATTATCCAGTTATCACTACCAACACTAGATTCGCAATTCCCAACCTTCTCGGAGCTCGTACGGCCAATGTAGTTCCGGTTCTTGAGGGCAGGAAGGCACTTGCGTGATACTGTGCAAATTGAGTTCTGTATTGATATTTAAGCCTATACCTGCCTGGGTTTCTACCTTCTATGTCTTTCATCTGCTAAATCTCTTACCAGGCTCGGCTGCATGTCCCTTCTTCCCTTGACCCATCATCCCAGCTGTGTTATCTTCAGATCCACCGGATATATGACGTAATCATCATGGTCACCCTATTATGGGTACACTCATCCGGATCCAGGTCGCTTGGATCCACCTCACTGTAATGGTACACTCGCCGTGGATCCGAGCTCTCCAATCATCCAACATCATCTCGCAACCATCTGTGATCTCCGTTGTCCCACGAAAGTTCGAGATCCACTGTATCCCTCATCCCTATACCCTGGATCCAGGTCCCTCCAGGCGGGATCCTCCCTCCTTGGATACGAACTCGGAAGTATGGGATCCGGGGTACCTCGCGGTGGATCTTGACTCTTCATTAGCCGTGGCTACTAGATCCACCGTCAGAGAGCACCGACCATCCTTCCTTCATAGGATCCACACTCGATCCACTCTTGTATAGTATATCCCATATCCATCTTAGTGAATCCAGGTAAGGGTGGATCCGAGGTAAGTCTTGGTGGATCTTGCCTTCTCGTACATCGCTCATATCAGATCCATCGTCATTCCATACGGGGTGCTGCTCGCCATGGCTAATCCACCACAGGCAACTTGCACCCGTGCAATCATGGACCGTGCAATCATGGACTCGTCCAATCATCCTGTTCGTCCAATCATGGACTCGTCCAATCATCCTGTCGTCAATCATCTGTTTGCGCATACATCCGTTTGCGCAATTGACTTACCGTAAAACATCGCGGGGGTCCTTGGGAAACCGGTTTTACTGG
>NW_003303689.1:168923-169945 GCF_000142945.1 Phytophthora infestans T30-4 | reverse complement strand
CCCCAAACTCAGCAACAAACAGTTAATCTTGGGGGCTCGATTCGCGGGCTATAGAAGCATCTATCAGCCACGTCTAAGACCGGCGGTGGTAAACAGCTGTCTTATAGGATCCTACTCCCTCCCTGGGCGAGTCCGGATCAGGCTGCTAGCGTTTCTGCTCCTCTTCCCGACGGTAAGTGGGGCGGATTCGTCGACTGCGAAACGCCCGCGTAGTACATCTCCCGCTCCTAGCACCGGATCCTCCCGTCCCCATAAGCAGGCCCGAGCTTCCCCGAAAGCCAAGCCCAAAACGACTCCGGTTTCTAAATCGGCTCCGCAAGCGGGATCCACTTCTTTGTCCAAGGCAGGGTCTACACCCGCGCCCAAGACTTCCGTTTCTCCCTCGAAGTCAGGTGCCGGATCCAAGTCTGGATCCACCGCTAGATCCAAGTCTACCTCGGCGTCCAAGACTGGACCCGTTGCTACGTCCAAAACGGGATCGACGGTGTCCAAACCGGGATCGACGTCCAAGACGGGATCCACCGCTGCTGCGTCAAATTCTGGATCCGGACCCAAGACTGGGTCTACGGCGTCCAAGGCTGGATCCGTTGCCCCATCCAAAACAGGATCAGCGGTGTCCAAGTCCGGATCGACGGCCAAAACGGGATCTACGGCAGTATCAAAATCGGGATCGGCGTCCAAGACGGGATCCACCGCTGGTCCTTCGGTAACGACGCCCATCGTTCCTCAGTCCGCTTCCACCAACCCTCCGCCGGCCCGTACTGGACCCGGGAAGGGGAAAGCTAAACGCGTCATTCCCCCTGGGTGTGGACTGGGTAGTTCGGAGGACGATGAGGATGAGGAATCTGACTGGTCCGACGGCTCAGGGCCTCCTAACCGATCGTCGTCAAAGCGTACGCCGTCTGCCGGCCTGTATCCCTTCACTCTAAGCGATGAGGACGCTGACGACGACGACGATGACGACGAGAGTCCAGAGGATTCAGAGGAGGCTCGAACCGCTGAGGAGGCCTTGGAGGAAGACA
>NW_003303689.1:145075-146904 GCF_000142945.1 Phytophthora infestans T30-4 | reverse complement strand
CATCCAGGGGGAATGACACGTTTGGCTTTCCCCTTCCCGGGTCCAGTACGGGCCGGCGAAGGGCTGATGGAAGCGGGCTGGGGAACGGCGGACGTCGTCACCGAAGGACCAGCGGTGGATCCCGTCTTGGACGCCGATCCCGGTTTGGATACGGCCGTAGATCCCGCCTTCGCAGTGGATCCAGCCTTGGATCCCACTTCCGCTTTGGACGTAGCAACGGATCCAGTCTTGGACGCCGTAGACCCAGTCTGGGGTCCAGATCCAGACTTGGACGTAGTGGCAGATCCAGGCTTGGACACCGAGGTAGATTTGGATCTAGCGGTGGATCCAGACTTGGATCCTGCACCCGACTTCGAGGGGGAAGCGGAAGTCTTGGACGCGGATGTGGATCCCGCCTTGGACGCAGAGGTGGATCCCGCTTGCGAAGCCGTTTTAGAGACCGGAGTCGTTTTGGGTTTGGCTTTCGGGGAAGCTCGAGCATGCTTATGGGGACGGGGGGATCCGGTGCTAGGAGCGGGAGACGCACTACGCGGACGTTTCGCAACTGATGGATCTGCCCCACTTACAGACGGGAGAGGAGCAGAGACGCTGGCAGCACGAGAAGGTCCCGACAAGGGAGGAAGGGGATCCGACACGGCAGCTGTCACCAGCGCCAGTCGTCGACGAGCCAAATTCCGCTCCGATAAGCCACGATCGCGCTCCAGGACCAGCTGTTGCTGCTGAGTTTGGGCTGCAGCGAGTTGATCCCGGAGTTTCGCGGCGGTCGCATCGGCTTCTTTCAATTTGTCACCTGGATGGACAATAACGAGTGAATATGGGGTTACTAGCAAGGCCTAAAAGAGGATCCACGTACTCGTGCGGCGAAGCTTGGATTCCAGCTCTGTTTGTGCACGCTTGGCAGCCGCCCACTCGGTAGCCGCCTTGTCCCGCTGGAGTTCGCTGTTCGCCAGCTTCGCTTGGATCTCGTCGCGCAACTGAGTCATACGCACGAATTCTTCGAGCGCGTAATCTCGTCCGGCAGACGCTTTCTCGAGCGACTCCTTGGTGTCTTGCAACTCTTCAGAGAGTTGAGCCAGGGCTACATCCGGCGATGAGGGAGGTGGATTTGGCGCGGGGGACCCTCCACGCGCCGACCCTAAGGCGGATCCATGGGTGGATCCCACATAGTCGTTGGTCACCACCTCCTCCTGGGTCAGACGCAACTCGTCACGGAGCCGGTCCAAGCTCGCATCCGCAGCTGCCCCAGCAGTCTGGGAATCCTCCAGATCCCGCTCGAGGTCGTGGATCCGGGATTGGAGTTGGTGGATCTCAGATCCGGCGAGTGCCATCTCCCTAAGGAGATGGTCGTTGTCATCTCGCATAACGTCTCGTTGACGGGAGGCGCGATCCAGCCGTCCGGTCAGGTCGCGGATCTCGACCGCCTGATCAGCCAACAGGAGTCGCAGGTCCTGCGACCGAGAGGCCGCACGGTGCTCCCATCCCTGGATCTCCATAGCCTGGTCATGGACTTGGGCCCGCAAGGTCTGAAGTTGGGTAGCGTGTAGGGACGCAGCTTGGTCTTGGGCATCTTGAGCCGTCTGGAGCTCCGCCGTCAGGGTTTGCACCTGATCGGAAAGAGCCTGGGCTAGAACCCGCAGATCGGTGGGCGACATAGAAGACAGACTGACCGGAGGGGTAGTGGATGCGGACTTGCTCGACAATATGCCGGTACGCTTGGCGTTAGACATGTGTCACGAAGGGGATGAAAGCGGCTTGTGGATGCTGGTAATGCACTGCCGTGAACGCTGTTGTGCAGCGCCGACATCGTACAGGCAGGCGATTGTGTGAAG
>NW_003303689.1:133542-144975 GCF_000142945.1 Phytophthora infestans T30-4 | reverse complement strand
CAAAGCATTCAGCACTGCTGAAGGCACCTCGCCCACCTATCAACGGTGATACACCAGCCGCCAAGCGCGTTTTCGACCGCGTACAAGCGCTGATGCAGAATGATGAGTGGATGCAGCTGTTCAAGTCCCATCCCCAAGAAAAAAAGCCGACTGGTCTGCGCTTGCGCAGGAACTTCAATACCCAGTCAACTCGGTTTCGACTAGCCAAGTCGCCGAGGATTCAGTTTCGCTACTGTTGTCGCTGGGCTTCGAAAACGAGACGTACCCATCGACGATGTCGCTCCAAGATTGGAATCCACATGAAGCCGGAGCTGCTCTCCAGAAATGGAAGAAGAAGCTTCGGAAGGCGTTTGGCGCGGTTGGCATCAACGCCGGAAAGCAGCCTGTGAGTCTGTGGTGAAGTGCTTTCTCAGAAATAAGAGAATGGGCCTAACGCGGGGTCACTATCCCGAATCAGTGACAATTGTAAGTGATTAGAGAGGATTTGGGTTGTCTGGCACGGATGCAAGTTGCCTGTGGTGGATTAGCCATGACGAGCAGCACCCCGTACGAAATAACGATGGATCTAGTATGAGTGATGTACGGGAAGGCAAGATCCACCAAGACCTATCTCGGATCCACCCTTACCTGGATCCACTTAGACGGATATGGGATATACTATGTAAGAGTGGATCGAGTGTGGATCCTATGAAGGAATGATGGTAGGTGCCACCTGAAGGTGGATCTAGTAGCCACGGTTAACAAGAAGTCAGGATCCACCGCGAGGTGCCCCGGATCCCATACTCCGAGCTCGGATCCAAGAAGGTAGGATCCCACATAGAAGGACCTGGATCCAGGGTATAGGGATGATGGATGTGGTGGATCTGGGACCTTCGTGGGACAATGGAGATCACAGACGGTTGCAAGATGATGTTGGATGATTGGAGAGCTCGGATCTACGGCGAGTGTACAATTACAGTGAAGTGGATCCAAGCGACCTGGATCCGGAGGAGTGTACCCATAATAGGGTGGCCATAATGATTACGTCATGGATCCGGTGGATCTGAAGATAACACAGCTGGGATGATGGGTCAAGGGAAGAAGGGACATGCAGCCGAGCCTGGTAAGGGATTTAGCAGGTGAAAGACATAGAAGGTAGAAATCCAGGCAGGTATAGGCATAAGTATCAATACAGACTTCTATTTGCACGATAACACGCAAGTGCCTTCCTGCCCTCAAGAACCGGAACTACATTGGCCGTACGAGCTCGGAGAAGGTTGGGAATTGCGAACCTAGTGTTGGTAGTGATAATTGGATAATACATTGGCCAGATCCTACAACCTAGTGAGCTTTTCCTATACACGTGCAGATCCAACAGGTTAACCGAATTACTACTTGGTCGGTTACACCCTAGAAGATCTCAACTCTCAAGATCCCGTCACAGGAGGCGGCAAGAAAAACGCAAAGGAACTACAAAGACAAGGGAACACACCCGCAAGGCAACCCTACGGCCAGATCCACGATCTAGGCCCCGGATCCATAAGCTCGAATATTCGCTTAGGATTCGGAACAATCCACGGACGCAGAGTGAAGATTTTCCACTGCTGCTCCACCCCATCCCCACGTCTCGCCAAGACACTCAAGCTTCACCACTTGAACGCTTCGGAAGTTACCGAGAGAGCAAGATCCCGCCCTACCGACGGGTACACAAGGTGAGGAAAGTTCAGCAGAACACGGATCATCGGGGGGCCCCCTCCGTTAGTCGGTGTCTGGGCGCAGTTGGTAAGTTGGATCTGGCAATCTCGCAGATTTTGCTGATCCCGCTACACCACACAATGGGCATACACCAGGGAGACGACATCTCCTGGATGCTTTGCATCCTGGGCTCAGCTGTGTGAGCAGCTTCGAGCCGCGTCCCTACCGGCGAACAACGAGTTCCGCCAGCGCTCACGCTTTCTCGCGTGTAAGCAAGGTAAACGTGAGCTGCAGGAGTACGCGCTAGAGACGCGCACGTTGGTGGCATCTCTGGCAAGGAATCCTCTGCCTGAAGACGTCAAGACAACAGTCTTCATGGACGGCCTGAATGTCGGTCCTGCTCGCACCCAGCTATTCCGGGTGCAAGCGACAACTATGGAGGAGGCGATTCGAATCGCCCTCCAAGAAGAGTACAGCCACAAGCAGGCTGGTACTCCTCGGGAAGAGGAACATCGCCACGATGAGAATGGCGCTCCTCGGGAGGCGGAGCATCGCAGCAATGACGCTGTTGCTCTTGCTGTCACGCAGCCCGTTGATACCGGTGCGTACAGCGAGTCCGAGCCCATGGACTAAACCTCAGCCGAGAGCTTGGTCCGCTGCTATGGATGCGGCGGACATGGACACTACCAGCGTGTGTGTCCCTTGCTAGTCCTCGGGAAGAAGACGGCCCGTGGGCCCCAAGTCCGGTGGCGCAGGCCACGGCCAGTGGACGAAGACTCCCCAGCCACCAGTAGAGGTGGTATGCCCTACTGAAGAGCGCTAAGCCTTCGTGATGGGTGTGCAGGCTGTGCGCACCACGGGACTTAGCCTAGAGAGACGTGGGTCTCTCAAACCGGTGAAGGGCAGTGATGGGCTGTTGTTAGTACACTCGGTGTACGGGGGTTCGGTACCCCCTGAACGTTTGATAAGTTCTGGGGCGTTGATACGCCGCCGAAATGTCGCTTGGCATAGCGACATCCGACTGCACTCTATGTCAGAGTGGCGGTCGTGGGCTGGTCCTTGGTGGACTAGCCTTTGGTACGGTGAAGGAAGTACCAATGATTCTCAACGGACCTGAACGTTTCGGCTCGATGAACTCGCGCACCGCGGTGTCGCTCGCAGTTCTCGCCATGAACAACATGGCTGGGCCGAACATAAGGCACAGCCCGGACTTTGGTGTGGCAAGGCTGAGAAGGGCCTACCAGTCCATGTCTATGACGGAGCATTGGTGAGTCATGTTCCCACCTCCGTCATGACTGGGGCGTCTGATACAGACCGCCAGGACGCAGAAGCGTCACGGAGTTGTCAACGCGCCGACAGCTCTGCGTAAAGCAAGACCATGCTCCGCTGCGGCAATGCCATGGGCGTGGGTCTTTTGCCCGGCGTGTGGACCTGCTACACCAGCAGCGTCCAACGCCGAAGGTCGTCGCGCCGTACGGGCTTCGACGGTGGTTATGCCTTTAAGCGCTAACCAGGTGGGTAACTTAGGACCACACGGTCGCCCAGACCTTAACTGAAGAGGAAGGCGCTGCCTGCGCTTCCTGTGTGGATAACATGGTACCAGACGCAGTCGCCCAGACTTTAACTGAAGAGGAAGACATGACCATGCTTCCTGTGTGGGTAACACAAGTACCACATGCAGTCGCCCAGACTATAACTGAAGAGGAAGGCATTATCCATGATTCCTGTGTGAGTAACACAGTGCCACACGAGGTCTCGAGTGCCTCTGATGTCGTCAACGAGACATCACGACGTGGGTAACGAAGTGCCACGTCGCCGCAAGTCGGGTCTGAACCTTGTTCAGGCCGACGTCGCTTCAAGCGACTCGGAGTCCAGGGCCCGGACTCTTCTGACTCGGTCGGTGGACACCAACTCTGTCCGGTGTGTGGGCGGGTCTGCCACACCAGCCGATCCCAACACCGAAGGTCGTCGCGCCGTATGCGCTTCGACAGTGGTGGTGCCGAAGGGCATTCACCAGGTGGGTAACATAGGTCCACACTGCGGGTAACAAGTTCCGCAAGCAGCGAAGCTGCTTAAGGAGACCGACATTCGGTGCTCCGAGCGTGGGTAACAAAGTTCCACGCAAGGTCACTCAGACCATAACTGATAAGGAAGTCGCTGTATGCGCTTCCGGTGTGGGTAACAGAGTTCCACACAACCAAGGTGGGCAACAGAGTTCCACACCCAAGGCGGGTAACATAGCTCCGCACACAGAGCCATTGGCTCGAGGCGCGAGGCTGTCTTGGCCTCGCCAGACGTGAGCAACTCGCTCGACGTCAAGTCGCGCAGACTCAAACTGCTGACGCGAAGGCTGAATGCCTTCGGTCGACACGGCCGACGCGGTCGACCATACCGACGCAGTGCACAGGGCGGAGAGCCGTTGCGCCTGCCAGTGGCTATTAGAAGCCACGAGATACATAGTAGTCTCAAGTGTAAGTGGGGGAGAGGCTCGGAAATACCTTTCATCTCTGGTATTGAGGTAAGACCAAGTTCCTTACGGAACCAGGCGTCGACGTACATCGACTGCAGGCTGGAGGCGAACAGCCGGGTTAGAGCTGCGGTAGCTCTAGCCGATCAAGACATAGTGACGAAGAAAGCCACTGCGCGCAAGGTGCCTCGAAATCGCTGAGCAAATCAGCAGTGTTGGGGCTGCAAACAACCACACACGAGGCAAAGCGCGGGCCTAGTGCAATCAACGCACTGGTCCCTTGGTCATGAACGACCTATCGAGTAGGGTGAACGGAACGTCTCACCCGCCGACAAAGCGGTTGCGGTACGTGATGTACTCAACGCGTCGGGTATAATGGGCCGTGGAGCCATAGCCCAAGTGTGGTGTACGAGTGCACACACAACTGACCAGGTGGTGGTCGAGGCAAGGCACGCAGTCGTAACTGGTGCCGCGCCGAGCATGACACCGTGGTGATGGCAGCTTGCCTCACCATGGGTTGGTACCGGTGAGTACTCGGTGTCAATGCCAGACACCAACGCCGCAGTGGCATGGTGGTGAGATATGCCCCACCACGGTCGAGTACCATCAAGGAACATGGTGTCTGTGACAGACACTGGTATAGGTGCAAAGGACATGCACCATACCACGACACGATGCGCTCTGGACGCTGTGAGTCAACACACGTACCGTGCATCGGCACTGGCTGCTGTCGAGCAGCCTGCCAGGAGTTCCACGTAATGAACTCGTCGTGCATGGCACACATGACGTGCACGGAGCACGTATGGTAGCTGTGGTACGTGACATACACAGCGTACCTCGTGTACGGGCCCATGGATCTGTACACTGTGCTTGCACATGCGTCGTGCATGATGTGAGCACTGGCCATGAATTTGTTCAGGCGACAGCACAGCAGAAGTTGTTGCCGCCAAACATGGCAGCCTTGTGGTGGGCGTACCGCACCTAAGGTTAGTACCGTACGGTACATGGTGTCGATGGGAGACACCTACACCACGATTGTGTACCGTCACGGTACACGGTGTCGATGAAGGACACCTACGCGCCGTTGGTATGGTGACCAAGACGCGAAGAGAGCGTGGCACAAGCTCCGCCCGCAAGGATGGATCCTTGCTGGAGCCAAAGGCATGGCCCGAGGTGAGCTGAGAGCCCCCTCTAGTGCTGGGGAAGGTGTTGCCCTTCTCGGTGTCGTCCCTCGCGGGAGACACCATGCTCCGGACGCGTTCGCGAGGATTGTCGTGTCTTCTGGTGCGAACTGTGGGCGAATGCCACACGTTCGGATGCTGTTGCACCCTGTGCCAAAGCACTGTACGCGCGCTAGCGCAGGAGCTAAGGCAGCTCTAAGTGTAGGCTTTGCGGCCAACACAATTGTGAGCATAGGGATGCAAATCCCAGTGAGCTTTGGCAGCACAAGTCACTGTGAGTGTGACTGAGAGCCGCGCCAGTCTCGTGGCTGCTCAGTGTGAGAATTCACCTTTTGGCGTTTTAATTCTCTCATTTCTGATTCGAGAATCAGTTGTGATTGGAGAATCAGGTGATTCTCAGTTAAGTGCGGGAGGATGTAACGGGGTACAATCCAGTGTGCCCCATGTTACATAAAGAGTGACCCGTCACTCTTGTGGACACCTGGTACACGGTACCAGGTGCTCTCGAAGCCAGTCAGTGCATGACTACTTAGCTCCACTATAGGTAACCTCTAGTTTGTATGAGACCCAAGTTTATCTTACTTATAAATACATCAGTCTTAAATCTACTCTTCTAAGCAGCAAACCGTTCCCTTTGAGGCCGGGAACACGTGGACTAACATTCACTCGGGTAGTTAATACCATTAAGCGCCTCCTCTGTGCAAGGTGCTGTGTGACCCCGTCACACGGAAAGTGGCGCCAGCACACCACTTGAGAATAGGTGCGTGTGTTAGGATGCACATTGCGACCAGACAACCAAGGAGGTTGAAGGTCAAGTTGGGACCCCCACATCGTGAGACCAAGAAGGATTGAGAAGCAGGGAGCTGCGGGCCTTTGAATGTTAACGGGCAGGTGCCTAAGTTTAGTTGCAGAGCGAGAGAGAGCGAAAGCAAGCTTAACAAATTTAATCACTTTTTCTTTTCTCATTTGGTGCACACGTTAACTAGTGAAAATGATCCATACTCTAATAGGGTACTGAGCCCAAGGCGGATTTCCAGCTAGATGAGGTATTCAAGATGGCACAGCCCTTGAAGTACTCAAATGAGGGTGTTCCTAAAATTTGGGACGGAAGGGATTGGCAGCAGCACAAATGGGCTATGGAACTTGTTTTCAAGAAGAAGGAGCTTGCAACGTTGTGTATGAGGTGACCAAGCGGGATCAACTCACAACCGACGATAGCAAGACCAAGTTTGATGATATGCAAGTGACGATTATGCGGTTGATCAGAATGTCACTGCCCGCTGAGAAGCTACATCAGGTTCGACACAAGACCACGGAGGCTGAGATGTGGAGAGCGTTGTGCGAGATTTACGAGTGCACGGAGAACAAGACGACTATAGCGCACAGGACAAGATATCTGCGTAACGAGCTTGAAGCCGCAAGTCTAGCCCCAAGTGGAGATGTGAATGAACATTTAAGTAAAATGTTTAACCTGCGAACTGAGTTGACGTCTTTGAAGTATACCGTTGAGGACATTGACATGTTGGAGATACTGCTAGACAGTCTACCAGGTCAACACGCGTTCGAGAGTTTAAGAGCTGGGATTCGTTACAATACAAGTGTTGGAGGTACATCACCGGAACGAGTTCAAGAGCTGATTCGCGCCAGCAACTACATAGAGCCAAGGGTGGAGGAAAACAACGCGGAAACCACAAAGAAGGTGGAAATACTGGAGGTAGTGGAAACTCAGGTGTCAATAAGGCCAAGAGTGGAACGGGCGATACTCAACAGCATGAGAAGACCAGTGGCTCCAAGAAGAAGAAGCAATGTTTTATCTGTGAGAGCACGGAGAATCTTATAGCGGATTGCCCCTAGAAAGTGAAACCTGTGGTGGATACTGAAGAGAAGAAACGCAAGCCGAAGGGGCACATGACAATCTTCCGTAGCAACCAGGCTGCTGCACGCACGCATCTCGGTGAGAAAATGGCTGGGGTGGTGGCAGGATCGCAAAGTGAGCTACCGGAAACGCCACAGACGCCCGTTGAAATTCTTGATGTTGGTTTGAATGATCATAACGGAGATCAAGAAGTTGATGAAGCTTCTGAGGGGCATGTGAGGAGTGAAGTTACCGGTAAATGGTGGTATTGTGATACTGCATCTAACACACACCTTACTGGTAACAGAGACAACTACTGCGTGTTCACGGAAGATACATCAGAGTCGCAGAGCGTACATGGAGTCACTCCAGCGTTAGCCTCGCGTATTGCTGGTGTTGGAACGATGATTCTGGAGGCTGAGGCTGACGGAGTGCTCGTTGAGCTTCAACTGGAGGATCTGTTCTATGTCCCAGGAGCAGCAGCCGAACTTTGATCTCCTGGTTCAGCCAAGGAACAAGGATTTGAGTTCGGTTACGACCGACAGACTAAGGTCTTCAAACTGGAACATGAGAGTAGAACGGTGGTAAAGAACAACGGGATCGCAATCCCATGCATCACTCACGATCCACCGGGATCGAATAGTGGTGTTCGATACTACTAAAAGGCTAGCAAAAATACATAACTAATTAGGGTGCATTACCATTCATACGACTAATTGTGGTGTGTATTAAGAAAGGGCTCTGCTACACTAACTGAACTACCTTATCATAATCTTTCTGGAAGTCGTCAGGAAATTCAGCTATGATATCTTGCAAGGTCACGACCAAGCTGCTTAACGTCCCAATGCCCACTCGGACCAACATCTAAAGCACACAGAACCATTGCCGTTTTGGTCCAATTGAGGCTATGCTTGTCTCGCTCAGAATTCACCAACCGCGCGGACTCCGCAACAATTTCGAGGAGGCACTTCTTCACTGGGAATTGAAGCGCACTATACCATTGACGTCAACCAATGGCGTCCTCGTTGCGCTTCTCGGATATGTGACGCTAATGCTCCTTGATCCGTTGAATTGGAAAACGATCGGCGGGCTGGACTAGATCGGTAACATTAGGAGGAAAAAAAAAGAATGCGTGTCTGCAGCGTCTTGGCTGCTGCCTGTGCCTCCTCGCCGCGATGACCACTGGCATTGTCTAGCCATAGTGTACGGTCACCCACAAACGGCCCATCAGGTCCCGAACACCATGTGACCTCTAGCCACTGCTGCATCACCGTAATGTTGATGGAGGCCGTAGGGGGCGTACGGTAAGCTACGCCTGATGTCGAGTCTACAAGTCCTTGAATTGGGTAGTTTGACTTTTATCCTTGAATATGAGCATTGGGCACTCAATTCACGCATCGCTACCGCCCCGCAGAAGCACACACACACTGCGACTCCTTCCCAATCTTAAATATAAAAACAATTAGCTCGTTAAAATATATTGACTGATATGTAAAATAATCCGAAGTAGATTACCTGATACAACGCCGCGATACTTAACATGACCCGAGCCCCGAAAATCCAGCGACTTTCCATCGTCCAAGTCAATAACGAAGTGACTTTCATCCATATTATAGATGATGTCTGGGTCGACGAGACCTGCGTCAAACGGACGCTTTATACGGCCGAGGTGAGAAGCAACAGAGATATAAATCTCGCGCTGTTTCTCGCTACTCACTTGCTTTTTTTCTTTGAGCCAACGATAGACGATGTCATACCGGTCTGTGAAGTCGTTGATGTGTCTCGGCGTCACTAAACTCGCAAACAACTTCCCTTTAAATAGTAAAGCCTTGTTTGAAATGTCATGATCACTGTCTTCTATCAGTACCACAGCAATATCTACGAGCAACTTGGATGACATTCTGACTCTTGCTTCCGCAGCCGCTCAAATACAGATAGCAACATAGGGTATAGCCATGTTCATTGTTTTTTTTAGGTCCCCTACCACCTGCCGTCTTGATCACAAATTGATGTCGATTGTCCGCACTTCTACGCGCATACTTGCGCTGGCGCTCACCTTCCAGCTCCAGTAGAAGCGCCTCACGTTTGCGCCACCAGTCCAGAGCCTTATTCAGCTTGATCCGACGGTCACCTGTTCGAAAGAAAGACGGGAAAGCCGCGAGTGGTTTGCCCGGAAGGCCCTCTTCTCCCTCGAAGGCTATCGCTGCCGCCATCCACTCCACACATTTGACGCGGCCGCTCATGCTCACCACATGCTGAAGCGAACGAGGGCTGTCGTCGCCCATGGCACCGACAAAACTCGAAGGGCAAAACGCGGGGAGTTGGCTGAGAGATATGTAGCTGTGAGCCAGTACACGAGCCTAAATGCGGTGTACTTGTATGAGGTTTTATGGTGTACGACTAATTCTGGTAGATTTACTGTTTACACCCATGTAAGTACGAAGTATGACTCTTTTGCGAAGCACGACTAATTAGCGTGAACGGTGTACAGGTGGGTGTGCCGTCGGAGTACCTTTAGTTACGTAGAACAAAAAGGGGTAATTTATTGTAAAATACCTGCAGCAGATTCAAAAATTTCGACATTTGTCGAGATCTTGATGAGTGGGTAGGATCCGCATGCCACCAAGTGATGCGCGAAAGTGACATCCCTATAACAATGTTACTTGAAGGTATGCAAGTGAAAACCTTCGTGAATATCCGCGATACTGCAACACTCGGTGTGTTCCAGGAGGAAAGGAAATATTACTTAATTTGTCGTGGTAGAGTGTGCTTAGTTTGTTGTGGTAGAGTGTTGATGCTGCGGTTATTGTAGGTCAATGCGCACCCTTGAGTGGATAGCAGTCGGCATAGGAGATGAGAGAATACCATCACAAAGCACATCTATACACTATCGATAAAAATTCTTAGAAACCCATAGGACAGAGTAGCAATTATGTTAAACATATCTACTTGAAGCATTTCAACATGTATCGCAACCTTAGAAATCTTATCATACCTGGAATAGGCTTTGCTGGCAAAGTGACGTCTTTCCGGTAGCACTAAAAAAAGGCTAGCACTGCAGCACCGCAGCTTGAGCCGTCAGGCTGGCGTGCATTTGTGTCTTTCTTAATATTCAAGAGCGCACATATTACTCCGAATAGATCTTTCAGTTGTTCTTCACATTCGTCGTAGTACGTGGACTTGGAGGCTTACAAAGGGCCATACAGCCAAATACCTCGACGTTCAAATCATACGTCGAAAACGGCTCCACACCAGTGATTGCTGTCAACATGTAGTGGCTTCAGGGCGATATTGTTCGTCTCGTTGGAAGGGTTACCAGCGTTAATGGCACTAAGCTGTACACTTCGCTTTGTTAAACCAACTGAATATTGGATTGATGACGCCTGTATTGTCGTGTTCTCTTTAAAGCAAAGCCATTTTTTGTGTCACATGCAATTGTCATCCATCCAGAAATCCCCCGCAGGGCTAGAAGCGCGTGGTATGGCATACTTTCAAATGAAGTATCACGTCCACTGCGAAATAATATATGCGGTATAGCTCGGTTCCGCTCTTTTCCATCGGTGCTAATGCCGTCCAAAATTGCACCGGGGACTGTGTAGCGCTAAGTGCATGTTAACCGACCAGTTGATAGCTTCCTCAGTTGCGGTTATGTATTCCATACATCCATACCATTTAGCCATCGCAACAATGCCACTGCTCTGAAATATTGTCAAATCGTGGCACTTGATCCCCGATACTGTCGTCAACTAACTCAGCAATCCGGTTCTTGCGAAAGAATAGCAGCTTGGCATTTTATGTGCGCATACACTAGTCGCTCCAATACCGGCTTTGTGTTGCAGCTTAGTGGTTGTGCGTGGATGTGGAAGAGTAAGCAGCAAGGGCGAGTGACAACGAATACCTGCTCTTCAGAGATCGTTGCGGCGTGTGATTGTGTCGACAATCTAGTTTGGACAAGGCGACTTTTGAAAGAACTGCTAGTGGACCTGGATGTATCAACAGTGTACTGTGGTGTAGCGGGATCAGCAAAATCTGCGAGATTGCCAGATCCAACTTACCAACTGCGCCCAGACACCGACTAACGGAGGGGGTCCCCCGATGATCCGTGTTCTGCTGAACTTTCCTCACCTTGTGTACCCGTCGGTAGGGCGGGATCTGCTCTCTCGGTAACTTCCGAAGAGTTCAAGTGGTGAAGCTTGAGTGTCTTGGCGAGACGTGGGGATGGGGTGGAGCAGCAGTGGAAAATCTTCACTCTGCGT
>NW_003303689.1:131774-133108 GCF_000142945.1 Phytophthora infestans T30-4 | reverse complement strand
TCGCAGCGACGTGTTCGCGCTGGAGCAGCGTGTGGGTCTCTAAACCAGTATCTCCATGATACGACTGACTCTCTGAGTCGCCTTGCAGATGGTCTCGATGAGACAAATCACCGCGTGGACTGGTTTGAACAACCACAGTCGATTCAGAAACGAGTCGCGGACCTTGAGCGTCAAGTCGCTCAGCTGCAAGGTCAGATCGACTGTTGCGTCTTGTGGCCCAGCCACCTGCTGTCGTTCAGCCTGCCGTGGTTCGGACTCCCGCTGTTGCGCAGCCCGTCGTGGCCCAGCCACCGTTGGCACCAAAGCTCCGCGCTAACCTGAGCAGGGTCCTGATACGGCTTGAGTAAGCCAACGTAGAAGACTGGATGCGTGCGCATATTCTTCGGAAGGTTAAGCGTATACGCTAGGCCCTTCTTGGCCACGATCTTGAACGGTCCTATGAACCGTGGTCTCAATTTTTTTCTTAAAGACTGCAGACACTGCAGGCGTAGGTAGGTTTTTTTTGCATTTAATAAAACTTGGTCTCCGACCTCAAACCTTTCTTCATTGCGTCTGCCTTCGACATCTGCATGTTCTTTTTGCATGTCTTGGCTTTCAGCCATAGCGTCGCGTACTTGACGCATTACGCTCAGTCTCAAAGAGACATAGTCATTGACTTGCTTGCGAACCGCAACTGGGCTGACATCAGCTAGCCGCTCGGCTATCCCTCCCCCATCAAGCCCTGAGCCACTGCGTGGCGGGCGTCAGTGGGATGCGAGGGTTCACCAAGCCGTTCACATAGAACGGAGTGTAGCCTGTCGAGGCGTGCACTGCATTATTTAATGCGAACGCAGCGAGTGGGAGCATCTGGCTCCAGCGTTTTGGCGCCTCAGCGCATACGCTTCCGAGGATATCCTCCACAACGCGATTCACGCGTTCGATTTGACCATCGGTCTGCAGATGGTCCGCTGTGGACATGTCCAAACGAGTGCCGAGCACTCGGAAGAGGGACGTCCAGAACTTCGCGGTGAAGCGCGGGTCTCGATCCGAGACAATTGCCTCAGGCAAGCCATGTTGGCGAAAGACCTCTGTCTAAAAATAGTAAAGCTGTACCTTTACCATCTATGGTGTCCGGCACCGCCGCTAAGTGAACCATCTTGCTCAATCGGTCTACAAAGACCACAATACCCGTGTTTCCCGCCTTATCCTTGGGAAGGCCAAACACAAAGTCCATACTCATGGACTGCCAACATCTCTTGGGGACAGGCAAACTCCCCAATGGCGCTGCCGTGCTCGGCGCGGACTTCGACCGTTGACACGTCTCACACGTGCGCACATAGGTGCCGACCCACTTA
>NW_003303689.1:129991-131179 GCF_000142945.1 Phytophthora infestans T30-4 | reverse complement strand
CCTTCCATTGCAAAGTAGCTTCTTTTGTCATGAACTGGATAGTCTCTTCTCTGCAGCCTTTGAGCATGACGAGACTCAAACGCAATCACGCGTTCACGCCCTTCGGCGTCTGCTTGTAGTAAAGCACAATCGATTGCAAAATCGGAGGCGTCACAGACGACGCTAAACGGACTATCCGGGTCCGGTAGCGCAAGGATCGGAGCCTGGAGGAGGCTCTCCTTCACAGCCTCAAAGGCTCCGTCGTGCTCGACGTTCCAGCACCATGGTGCGTCCTTCTTAAGGAGATCTGATAATGGCCGAGCCATCTCCGCGTAGTTCGCGCTGTACTTGTGCAAGTAATTGGCTAAGCCTAGCCACTTGCGTAAGTCTTTTTGGTTCTTGGGAACCGGCCAGTCCACGATGGCCTTGACTTTGGCAGGATCTGCCCTTAAGCCTCGCTTCCCAATGAAGCACCCGACGAAAGGTATTTCCTCCGCGCCAAAGACGCACTTGTCCAAGTTGGCATACAACTTATTAGTGCGCATGCACTCGAGCACCGCTCGCAAGTGGTCAATGTGGTTTTCCACGTCTGACTTTCCGTGCTCAGCACGACTATGGACGGATATATCGTCAAAGTACGTTTGAGCGTACGCCCGGTGGGGCCTAAACAACTGCGTCACAACATGATTGAACGTTGCTGGTGCGTTTGACAGCCCCTGGGGCATCACCAGCCACTCCCAGAGCATACCGCTCGGAGTACTCACCGCTGTCAGCGGAATGTCGCTCGCTCTCATGAGCAATTGGTAGTAGCCATCGACCAAGTCGAGCGCGCTGTACAACGTACAGCCTACCATGTTGTTCTGCAGAACATCCTTGCGAGGAATCGGCGTTTGCGCCGGGATAGTGGCCGCATTTAGCTTGTTAAAAGCATGAATAATGCGCCACTTGCCGTTCGGCTTTCTGACACAGAACGTGGGTGTCGAGTGCGGAGACTTACTCTCGCGCACCATCCCTGCCTCGTGCTTCGCACGGAAGAATGCGTCAATGACGTCACACTGCTCTTTCGGCAAAGGCCGTTGCCTTGTCACGCAGTGTTTGGTTCCAGATACCAGGTCAATCTCATGACCCACGCCTCGACCCGGAGCAGGCCCGTCGGTGGGTCTTTCGAGACAACGTCTCCATACTCTTCACACCGGGTAGAAGTGATCC
>NW_003303689.1:126220-127491 GCF_000142945.1 Phytophthora infestans T30-4 | reverse complement strand
GAAATTCCCACGTGAACTCTTAGCTACAGATGTAAGTAAGGATGGTCCCCACAACAATACGGTCTACTAGGATAGTAAACGGATCGTTCGGGCGGACCTGAAGACCCCAGTTCTGCCCTTGCACCGGGACAAACTGGACCTTGTAAACTACTTATATAGGCCAACCCAGTAAAATAAGAACACGCTACTAGCACGAGCAAAGCTAGCAGGTGTTTTGAATCCTCGTGGTCCCAACAGCGGTAGGGTACCAGGCACGGGTAAGCCTTTTACGAGATCACCGAGTGTTCAACACTCGGCTGGAAGAAATAAAAGGGAGGCAATTCAAGCACTCTCAGTCGTGCAAATAGGCAACAATAAGCCGTCACGTAAAACCTCCCGATAATAATCGGCCAATACACAAAGTCTCTTGGCCTTGCCGGATGAACCCTCGCTACAGAGCTTCGAGTTCACCGACAGGCATAACACACTCAAACAAGCTTGACCTGACGCTTACCTTGAAGCCGGACGTCGCTCTGTGTGCTTGAGTGGAAATTCTGTTCTGTATTTAAGCTTACCCTTTCGGGTCTATTCCTAATAAGAAGTCCTAATCAAGTATACAAATATCAAGTGAACAATGATCCGTTGTGGATCTTCTTGCATGCCAAGCGTCGTCTGCACCGTCGCATGAGCATCTTTAACGGTCCGCGCCCTGTCCCAGACGGTGAAAGTGCCTTCCAAGGGTCGCTGAGTCTTCTGCGAACTCATCCCAACCGCCACTGAGGGTTCGTACCGTAGATGGTCCGCTGAATGCGAATCCGGCCAGTCCATTATTAATAATAAGGACAGCCTGGATTCAGTGACATATGCCCGTATCCAATACTCGTTGAACGTTCGGAGGTGACGCCGTCGAGTCCCTTGCACCTTGGCGTCTCCGTACATCACCTGACCGAGGATTCGTCGCTTGAACAACTTGGGCGGTGTCACGTCTTTGTCGACGGGTGATAATCCACAACTACGGAGAAATGACTACACCACAACTGCCCCTGTCGCAATGGAAGCCACGGTACTGGTGCCCGCTGTGACATTTCTTCATTCTTCAATTCACCATCTCGCCACCGTATGTCCAAGCGTCTGAATCGAGCCGTGTCCGACGCTTTTCAGCGTCTCAATCCTCGTAGACGTCGCGAACGTGAGCAGCTGGAGGTACGTAAGCCTATCCTTCTCTTGAATCATCGGTACCTTGCTCATCACCTCGTGTCACTCGACTTATTCTCAGGAGGGCAAGACCGAGG
>NW_003303689.1:116845-118154 GCF_000142945.1 Phytophthora infestans T30-4 | reverse complement strand
AAGCCATTGTTCGTAGCGTTCGCATTCACGCTGAAAGAGCTCGCGGTCTCTACAACCCCTCGTAGGCTAACACTTGCCAGTCTTGGTACTTCTTGGACTCCAAACGCACATAGCCGTCACCTCGTGGCAAATCCCCATCTGGAATCCACATCGCGATCGAGTCGTGTGCTGGTAGGTACACAGCTCGATCAGACACGTTGGTCAATCGAATGCTCTGAGGCCGTCCACGTCGAAACCTCGTCACTGACGGGATTAGCTTGTTCGTCCGACGAACCCACAGTACGTGTTCTTCCAGCCCGACTTGACGCTTCGCTAGTCGATATTCTCGCCACTCGTGCGCTTGAATGTCCAAACGCTCGGGTGGACCGGCGTTAACATGGGAGCCGTATTCTTCGCTGTCGATCATGTTCTTGGTCTTTATCAGCGGGATTTGGACCTCGTGCGGTAATTGCGCCGCGCCGTGGAACAGGTCCAACCGGATCCCAGCTGGGATCATAAAGTCGGTCCCGAGTACCACGTCGACGTTTGCACTATGCGCTATTACCCACATCTCAAACTCGTACACCATCTCCCATCCGAGCGTAATCTTGACGCACGCTCGTCGCGTCGTAGACACCTTGCCTTCGTTGATTCTTTGAATGTCAATGCGGCGTCCGTGATCAGGTACATCTCGGAGTCGCAACTTCTTGGCAAAGGCGTCAGTGATCACACTAACGTTCGCTCCTGTGTCGAGGAGGATCCTCGTTCGCTGGTCGTTCACAGCGCCTTGCACCAGAGCTCTCATTCTGATCCGTCGGTCGAATTTCTTGGCCGACCACCACCCCTGTCTCTCGCCAGGGTTCAACTTCATCATCTTGGAGTGACCCTTGGGCTCGTCTCGCGCTGCACTCGAAACCAAGCCGAACGAACCTCGCTGGTGCCCTCATCCGCATCAGCACACTCCACTCTCTCTCCAACACCTCCACCGAGGATTCTACTCCTCTCCTTTTCATTTTTCGTCGCGTTCACACTTGTTACGTAATTATCAGGCCATTCACTCTGCCCCATGAAAAGCAAAGATACACTCTGCTTCCATTGAAGGCTCGGTTAACTGTGGGCAGCCCGATAGGTACCCTCTCCAGTTGTAGTTTGGCGGGGCTGCCTAGTTTAAAATGACGTTCCTTGAACGACGGCCTTGAGCTCTGGCGGGAGTTTCCTCCTTTCGTGCCTTTAGTGCGCACGAATTTTGGCAAGGTCCTCGCCACGTTGCCGAAGAGAGGTCGACATTGTCCCGCATTCCTTTTACCTTGCTTGCGAAAATTTGCATCCC
>NW_003303689.1:115805-116745 GCF_000142945.1 Phytophthora infestans T30-4 | reverse complement strand
GCACGACTATGGACGAATATATCGTCAAAGTACGTTTGAGCGTACGCCCGGTGGGGCCTAAACAACTGCGTCACAAGACGATTGAACGTTGCTGGTGCGTTCGACAGCCCCTGGGGCATCACCAGCCACTCCCAGAGCATACCGCTCGGAGTACTCACCGCTGTCAGCGGAATGTCGCTCGCTCTCATGAGCAATTGGTAGTAGCCATCGACCAAGTCGAGCGCGCTGTACAACGTACAGCCTACCATGTTGTTCTGCAGAACATCCTTGCGAGGAATCGGCGTTTGCGCCGGGATAGTGGCCGCATTTAGCTTGTTAAAAGCATGAATAATGCGCCACTTGCCGTTCGGCTTTCTGACACAGAACGTGGGTGTCGAGTGCGGAGACTTACTCTCACGCACCATCCCTGCCTCGTGCTTCGCACGGAAGAATGCGTCAATGACGTCACACTGCTCTTTCGGCAAAGGCCATTGCCTTGTCACGCAGTGTTTGGTTCCAGATACCAGGTCAATCTCATGACACACGCCTCGACCCGGAGGCAGGCCTGTCGGTGGGTCTTTCGAGACAACGTCTCCATACTCCTTCACCACCGGGTAGAAGGGATCCGAAGGATCTTTGAGGATCGCCGATCCACTTCTTGCGCTCAGCGCCTTCTTGGTGTCCTCTAGGACCGCGTCGTCCACGACGGATGAGGAGTTCAACTCCTCCTCAGGTCCCAGCAGGACCACCTCGGCTAGCTCGCCTGCCTTTAAGGCTTCGCCAAACTCGGCAATGGACATATCGTCCAGCTCTAGCAGAGCATCTGCAGCGGGCAGAGCGTCAAGGCTGATGTCGCCTTCTACCTCCCCCGTCACTCCGTTCCCGAGTGTATACAGCTCTTCACAGCAATCCCGTGAGCATCACCGCTCGTCACGTTGGACACATCGTCCGACGTCGAAGA
>NW_003303689.1:94211-114499 GCF_000142945.1 Phytophthora infestans T30-4 | reverse complement strand
GCCGGCACGCTGCTCCGCAGCAAGAAGCTCCGCTTCGTCTATACAGTCAGCATAGCTGAGGTCCATCGGCTCTGGACCGCTCTGAAGAGCTTGCGCTACTAGCGCTCCAACCAGGTCGAGCCGACCTGAAGTTGTGCTCAGCATCTAATGCCACATTCACAGCCTCTTTGAAACAGTAAGGGTGTACACGGAACACTTCCGTTCGAGCTGCGCTCACACGAAGTCCCTCCATGAACACGGTCACGCTGACCAGTTCCGGAAGAGGGTCCGCCGCCATTCCGGCGATAAGAGTTCTCAACTCTTGGACATAGTCCAATAACTCCTTCTTACCCTGGCGGGTAGCAAGGAACTTCGACCAGATACGGTACGCCTGATTAGGCGGAGCGAACACGCGCGAAAGCTGTTGCTTCAGCTGATCCCAAGTGGGAAATGCAGCGTCAACAGACGTGCCGCACGTTAGTGCCCGTTCGCGAGCGCGACCTCCAAGCCTGGAGATAGCCATCGCCACGCGCTGATGCTCAGACTGGAGCAGGGCCGATCCCATGGCCATCTCGACCTCACGGGTCCAGAGAAGTAGAGTCTCTCCCTCCTTCCCCTCGAAGGTTTTTACGCTCACCATGAGCGGTTTCAGTCTCATAGACTCTTCACGCGTCATCGACGCCACCGCCGTTGCAGCGCTCATTTTCTCTTGTACGTGCTCCAAGAGCGCGTTCTCGTAGCGGGAGAACGATTCCAGCCTGGCGGTGACCGCCTCTGGACCTTGCGATGCAAGATAAGCCACGCCCTCCGGGCCAAGCAAGGGCATAAGTTTTGTAAGCGCGTCCTGCTGCGCCGGGGGCAAATCCGCGAACACGGGGTGTTCCATCCTCGCAGAGGATATAGTCAACCGACTCAGATGCAGGATTGACTACAAGTGCTACCAAGTGCAGCGGGGTTGCCGTAGCTTTTAGCGTCAGAGGAAGACGTCCGACTCAAAGAGTCACTAATACTAAGTTCCTTATCCAAAGGACACTTACAGCTTAAGACCAGGGCTCAAAGTTAATACCTTAACTTTTATGCTTCAAAACCAGAAGTGTTTTATTTACTATTATTGCGGCCAAGCCGCCTAGGGGTAAATGTATATCTTTAACTATCTAGCATAGTTAAACCTAATCAAAGGAATAACGTATGGCTTTCAGCCAACGTACTGAGAGACCTTGTTAACTCTCCAACTTATGTACTGAGAGTATGTTCACTCTCCAACCTATGTACGGAGAGTTTGTTAACTCTCCGGGTACTCCGTACCCTTGTGTGTTCCACACCATGTAACCCCGTTACACAGAGTTTTGTGAGTGAGGATAACCCCTCCATTTCACAAGGTACTGCGTACGACCCTGGCGCCTGCGCCTCGCCACCAGGCGTTCCACATGGAAGTGGAGCTCGCCGTGCTCGTCGAGCAGAGCAGGAGGAGGCCGAGCCTCAGCTGGACTCTCGCGTCGCGAGTCGCAGCGACGTGTTCGCGCTGGAGCAGCGTGTGGGTTCTCTAAACCAGTATCTCCATGATACGACTGACTCTCTGAGTCGCCTTGCAGATGGTCTCGATGAGACAAACCACCGCGTGGACTGGTTTGAACAACCACAGTCGATTCAGAAACGAGTCGCGGACCTTGAGCGTCAAGTCGCTCAGCTGCAAGGTCAGATCGACTGTTGCGTCTTGTGGCCCCGCCACCTGCTGTCGTTCAGCCTGCCGTGGTTCGGACTCCCGCTGTTGCGCAGCCCGTCGTGGCCCAGCCACCGTTGGCACCAACGCCTCCGCGCTAACCTGAGCAGGGTCCTGATACGGCTTGAGTAAGCCAACGTAGAAGACTGGATGCGTGCGCATATTCTTCGGAAGGTTAAGCGTATACGCTAGGCCCTTCTTGGTCACGATCTTGAACGGTCCTATGAACCGTGGTCTCAATTTTTTCTTAAAGACTGCAGACATTGCAGGCGTAGGTAGGTTTTTTTGCATTTAATAAAACTTGGTCTCCGACCTCAAACCTTTCTTCATTGCGTCTGCCTTCGACATCTGCATGTTCTTTTTGCATGTCTTGGCTTTCAGCCATAGCGTCGCGTACTTGACGCATTACGCTCAGTCTCAAAGAGACATAGTCATTGACTTGCTTGCGAACCGCAACTGGGCTGACATCAGCTAGCCGCTCGGCTATCCCTCCCCCATCAAGCCCTGAGCCACTGCGTGGCGGGCGTCAGTGGGACGCGAGGGTTCACCAAGCCGTTCACATAGAACGGAGTGTAGCCTGTCGAGGCGTGCACTGCATTATTTAATGCAAACGCAACGAGTGGGAGCATCTGGCTCCAGCGTTTTGGCGCCTCAGCGCATACGCTTCCGAGGATATCCTCCACAACGCGATTCACGCGTTCGATTTGACCATCGTCTGCAGATGGTTCGCTGTGGACATGTCCAAACGAGTGCTGAGCACTCGAAGAGGGACGTCCAGAACTTCGCGGTGAGGCGCGGGTTCTCGATTCGAGACAATTGCTTCAGCAAGCCATGTTGGCGAAAGACTCGGTCTAAAAACAGACAAAGCTGTACCTTCATTCATCAATGGTGTCCGGCACTGCCGCTAAATGAGCCATCTTGCTCAATCGGTCTACAAAGACCACAATACCCGTGTTTCCCGCCTTATCCTTGGGAAGGCCAAACACAAAGTCCATACTCATGGACTGCCAACATCTCTTGGGGACAGGCAAACTCGCCAATGGCGCTGCCGTGCTCGGCGCGGACTTCGTCCGTTGACACGTCTCACACGTGCGTACATAGGTGCCGACCCACTTATACATCTTGGGCCACCAGTACATCGTGCTCACCGAGCCGTAGGTCTTCTCCCGACCTAAGTGCCCGCCCACGGGCGTATCATGAACCTCATAGAGGATTCGATACTTGAGATCCTCATCATGAGGAACGACTACACGAGGGTTATCCTCAGAGTCGGTGCTGTAGTATAGCAGGCCGCCATTGAGCGAGTATCGATGCAGCCTCGCGCGTAAGCGCCCAGACACTTCATTGTCAGAGTCTTTAAACTCTTCGCTCCCAAGAGCCCGTGGCAGCGCTACGCACATGTCGTCTCGTGCATACGCTCCGCGTATCAAGTCAGGCACTGACGACGTCACTTTCGTGACATGAGCTAACTCGTAGTCCGGCCTGCGCGAGAGCGCATCGGCCGCTACATTAAGCCGCCCCGGCTTGTACTTCACCTCGAAGTTATACTCGGCAAAGAAGGAAAACCATCTTGCCATTCTCTGAGAGAGATGAGGCGACTGTGTCGCAGTGCGTAGCGACGCATGATCAGTAAAGATCACAAAAGTCTTAGAGCCTAGCAGGTGTACCCTGAATTTGACTAGAGCATACTTCATTGCAAGTAGCTCTTTGTCATGAACTGGATAGTTCTTCTCTGCAGCTTTGAGCTGACGAGACTCAAACGCAATCACGCGTTCACGCCCTTCGGCGTCTGCTTGTAGTAAAGCACAATCGATTGCAAAATCGGAGGCGTCACAGACGACGCTAAACGGACTATCCGGGTCCGGTAGCGCAAGGATCGGAGCCTGGAGGAGGCTCTCCTTCACAGCCTCAAAGGCTCCGTCGTGCTCGACGTTCCAGCACCATGGTGCGTCCTTCTTAAGGAGATCTGATAATGGCCGAGCCATCTCCGCGTAGTTCGCGCTGTACTTGTGCAAGTAATTGGCTAAGCCTAGCCACTTGCGTAAGTCTTTTTGGTTCTTGGGAACCGGCCAGTCCACGATGGCCTTGACTTTGGCAGGATCTGCCCTTAAGTCTCGCTTCCCAATGAAGCACCCGAGGAAAGGTATTTCCTCCGCGCCAAAGACGCACTTGTCCAAGTTGGCATACAACTTATTAGTGCGCATGCACTCGAGCACCGCTCGCAAGTGGTCAATGTGGTTTTCCACGTCTGACTTTCCGTGCTCAGCACGACTATGGACGAATATATCGTCAAAGTACGTTTGAGCGTACGCCCGGTGGGGCCTAAACAACTGCGTCACAAGACGATTGAACGTTGCTGGTGCGTTCGACAGCCCCTGGGGCATCACCAGCCACTCCCAGAGCATACCGCTCGGAGTACTCACCGCTGTCAGCGGAATGTCGCTCGCTCTCATGAGCAATTGGTAGTAGCCATCGACCAAGTCGAGCGTGCTGTACAACGTACAGCCTACCATGTTGTTCTGCAGAACATCCTTGCGAGGAATCGGCGTTTGCGCCGGGATAGTGGCCGCATTTAGCTTGTTAAAAGCATGAATAATGCGCCACTTGCCGTTCGGCTTTCTGACACAGAACGTGGGTGTCGAGTGCGGAGACTTACTCTCACGCACCATCCCTGCCTCGTGCTTCGCACGGAAGAATGCGTCAATGACGTCACACTGCTCTTTCGGCAAAGGCCATTGCCTTGTCACGCAGTGTTTGGTTCCAGATACCAGGTCAATCTCATGACACACGCCTCGACCCGGAGGCAGGCCTGTCGGTGGGTCTTTCGAGACAACGTCTCCATACTCCTTCACCACCGGGTAGAAGGGATCCGAAGGATCTTTGAGGATCGCCGATCCACTTCTTGCGCTCAGCGCCTTCTTGGTGTCCTCTAGGACCGCGTCGTCCACGACGGATGAGGAGTTCAACTCCTCCTCAGGTCCCAGCAGGACCACCTCGGCTAGCTCGCCTGCCTTTAAGGCTTCGCCAAACTCGGCAATGGACATCTCGTCCAGCTCTAGCAGAGCATCTGCAGCGGGCAGAGCGTCAAGGCTGATGTCGCCTTCTACCTCCCCCGTCACTCCGTTCACGAGTGTATACAGCTCTTCACAGCAATCCCGTGGAGCATCACCACTCGTCACGTTGGACACATCGTCCGACGTCGAAGACGTCACAGACGCCCTGCGTCTTCTTCTCCTCTCCCTCCGCGACCGAGCCCGGCCGGATGAGGGCGGTGTGGCGACATCTCCGTCACCACCACCGGGTGCAGCAGCACCATCACTCCTCGAAGACGATATAGTGTCTCGCAAGACACTCGGCTGAAAGCCAGGAGGTCTTTGACCTTCACACAGTGAACTAGGTGTCACTTCACCTGCATCTCCTGGGCCACGCCCATGATGCCTCGACTCGCAGTCGACCGCGACCCTCGGGTCACGCAGCGGAAGGTCATCGACCAGATTCGTACCACTCAGTGAATTACGCGCCACTCCGCGCTCGTCCTCCCCAGGTCCCAGCAGTTGGTCATTGACCTGACCTGCACCGCTCAGCGGATAACGTGCCGCACCACGTACGCCCTCAGGGCAAAAAGCAACCTCGTTGCTAACAATTTCGGAAATACCAATGTCCAGCACTACGGCCGCCTCGGCCTCGTTCTCGCGCCAAAAGCGCTTCTGCTTCCTAGCAGAGGTGGGTTCATGACTCACCAAAGCTCCACTAGGAGCGGGGTGCGACGCACCCAGCGTTTTCGACTTCCAGTCGATCCATGGCTTATGGCGTTCCAGCCATGCCATGCCAAGGATGAGGTCATACCTCGCATCCAGGTCTAAGACCAAGCAGCGTTCCACGCTATCGAAGTTCTTAAACTTCACTCCAAGGTCGACAGAGACCTTCGACACGGTTACCAGTGTCCCCGTCGCGAGACGGACAGAGATCGTATCTCTCGTTGGCACTTCCAGTGCTTCAGCATACGGCTGACTCCCTTCTAGGGTGGAGCGACGGGCGTCGTTGCCCGAGGCTCCCGAGTCAATCAAGACTCTCCATGGCTTTGCAAAGCCCTTCACGTTCGCTTGAACGACCAGCAAGCCCGGCTTGCACACACTCTTTTCGTAAGAGAGCTCAGCTCTCTTCGGGGCTGAGCCTTGTTGCCCTCTATCTCCTCGAGGCACAACAGAACGCAGTTCTTCCCCAGTAGGCCGCCCCGCGCCTACTGGGAATTGCCGTTTCCAGGCGATGCCCCGGAGGGTTGGCTCGCCGGAGCCACGCGCTTCTTGCGCAGAGGGCAATATACCCTCAAGGGCTTAGTGCTATTGCACACAAAGCATCGGCGGATGCCGGTGCGCTGCTCCGCAGCAAGAAGCTCCGCTTCTTCATCTTCAGCATAGCTGAGGTCCATCGGCTCTGGACCGCTCGAAGAGCTTGCGCTACTAGCGCTCCAACCAGGTCGAGCCGACCTGAAGTTGTGCTCGGCATTTAATGCAC
Source organism: Phytophthora infestans T30-4 (assembly GCF_000142945.1). Lineage (NCBI taxonomy): Eukaryota > Oomycota > Peronosporomycetes > Peronosporales > Peronosporaceae > Phytophthora > Phytophthora infestans. The sequence continues at coordinate 108,285 of NW_003303689.1, read as the reverse complement.
ATTCACCGCCTCTTCGAAAGAGTTAGGGTGTACACGGAACACTTCCGTTCGAGCTGCGCTCACACGAAGTCCCTCCATGAACACGGTCACGCTGACCAGTTCCGGAAGAGGGTCCGCCGCCATTCCGGCGATAAGAGTTCTTAACTCTTGGACATAGTCCAATAACGCCTTCTTACCCTGGCGGGTAGCAAGGAACTTCGACCGGATACGGTACGCCTGATTAGGCGGCGCGAACACGCGCGAAAGCTGTTGCTTCAGCTGATCCCTAGTGGGAAATGCAGCGTCAACAGACGTGCCGCACGTTAGTGCCCGTTCGCGAGCGCGACCTCCAAGCCTGGAGATAGCCATCGCCACGCGCTGATGCTCAGACTGGAGCAGGGCCGATCCCATGGCCATCTCGACCTCACGGGTCCAGAGAAGTAGAGTCTCTCCCTCCTTCCCCTCGAAGGTTTTTACGCTCACCATGAGCGGTTTCAGTCTCATAGACTCTTCACGCGTCATCGACGCCGCCGCCGTTGCAGCGCTCATTTTCTCTTGTACGTGCTCCAAGAGCGCGTTCTCGTAGCGGGAGAACGATTCCAGCCTGGCGGTGACCGCCTCTGGACCTTGCGATGCAAGATAAGCCACGCCCTCCGGGCCAAGCAAGGGCATAAGTTTTGTAAGCGCGTCCTGCTGCGCCGGGGGCAAATCCGCGAACACGGGGTGTTCCATCCTCGCAGAGGATATAGTCAACCGACTCAGGTGCAGGATTGACTACAAGTGCTACCAAGTGCAGCGGGGCTGCCGTAGCTTTTAGCGTCAGAGGAAGACGTCCGACTCAAAGAGTCACTAATACTAAGTTCCTTATCCAAAGGACACTTACAGCTTAAGACCAGGGCTCAAAGTTAATACCTTGACTTTTATGCTTCAAAACCAGAAGTGTTTTATTTACTATTATTGCGGCCAAGCCGCCTAGGGGTAAATGTATATCTTTAACTATCTAGCATAGTTAAACCTAATCAAAGGAATAACGTATGGCTTCAGCCAACGTACTGAGAGACCTTGTTAGCTCTCCAACTTATGTACTGAGAGTATGTTCACTCTCCAACCTATGTACGGAGAGTTTGGTAACTCTCCGGGTACTCCGTACCCCCTGTGTGTTCCACACCATGTAACCCCGTTACACAGAGTTTTGTGAGTGAGGATAACCCCTCCATTTCACAAGGTACTGCGTACGACCCTGGCGCCTGCGCCTCGCCACCAGGCGTTCCACATGGAAGTGGAGCTCGCCGTGCTCGTCGAGCAGAGCAGGAGGAGGCCGAGCCTCAGCTGGACTCTCGCGTCGCGAGTCGCAGCGACGTGTTCGCGCTGGAGCAGCGTGTGGGTTCTCTGAACCAGTATCTCCATGATACGACTGACTCTCTGAGTCGCCTGGGCAGATGGTCTCGATGAGACAAACCACCGCGTGGACTGGTTTGAACAACCACAGTCGATTCAGAATCGAGTCGCGGACCTTGAGCGTCAAGTCGCTCAGCTGCAAGGTCAGATCGACTTACTGTTGCGTCTTGTGGCCCCGCCACCTGCTGTCGTTCAGCCTGCCGTGGTTCGGACTCCCGCTGTTGCGCAGCCCGTCGTGGCCCAGCCACCGTTGGCACCAACGCCTCCGCGCTAACCTGAGCAGGGTCCTGATACGGCTTGAGTAAGCCAACGTAGAAGACTGGATGCGTGCGCATATTCTTCGGAAGGTTAAGCGTATACGCTAGGCCCTTCTTGGCCACGATCTTGAACGGTCCTATGAACCGTGGTCTCAATTTTTTTCTTAAAGACTGCAGACACTGCAGGCGTAGGTAGGTTTTTTTTGCATTTAATAAAACTTGGTCTCCGACCTCAAACCTTTCTTCATTGCGTCTGCCTTCGACATCTGCATGTTCTTTTTGCATGTCTTGGCTTTCAGCCATAGCGTCGCGTACTTGACGCATTACGCTCAGTCTCAAAGAGACATAGTCATTGACTTGCTTGCGAACCGCAACTGGGCTGACATCAGCTAGCCGCTCGGCTATCCCTCCCCCATCAAGCCCTGAGCCACTGCGTGGCGGGCGTCAGTGGGATGCGAGGGTTCACCAAGCCGTTCACATAGAACGGAGTGTAGCCTGTCGAGGCGTGCACTGCATTATTTAATGCGAACGCAGCGAGTGGGAGCATCTGGCTCCAGCGTTTTGGCGCCTCAGCGCATACGCTTCCGAGGATATCCTCCACAACGCGATTCACGCGTTCGATTTGACCATCGGTCTGCAGATGGTCCGCTGTGGACATGTCCAAACGAGTGCCGAGCACTCGGAAGAGGGACGTCCAGAACTTCGCGGTGAAGCGCGGGTCTCGATCCGAGACAATTGCCTCAGGCAAGCCATGTTGGCGAAAGACTCGGTCTAAAAACAGTAAAGCTGTACCTTTACCATCTATGGTGTCCGGCACCGCCGCTAAGTGAACCATCTTGCTCAATCGGTCTACAAAGACCACAATACCCGTGTTTCCCGCCTTATCCTTGGGAAGGCCAAACACAAAGTCCATACTCATGGACTACCAACATCGCTTGGGGACAGGCAAACTCGCCAATGGCGCTGCCGTGCTCGGCGCGGACTTCGTCCGTTGACACGTCTCACACGTGCGTACATAGGTGCCGACCCACTTATACATATTGGGCCACCAGTACATCGTGCTCACCGAGCCGTAGGTCTTCTCCCGACCTAAGTGCCCGCCCACGGGCGTATCATGAACCTCATCGAGGATTCGATACTTGAGATCCTCATCATGAGGAACGACTACGCGAGGGTTATCCTCAGAGTCGGTGCTGTAATATAGCAGGCCGCCATTGAGCGAGTATCGATGCAGCCTCGCGCGTAAGCGCCCAGACACTTCATTGTCAGAGTCTTTAAACTCTTCGCTCCCAAGAGCCCGTGGCAGCGCTACGCACATGTCGTCTCGTGCATACGCTCCGCGTATCAAGTCAGGCACTGACGACGTCACTTTCGTGACATGAGCTAACTCGTAGTCCGGCCTGCGCGAGAGCGCATCGGCCGCTACATTAAGCCGCCCCGGCTTGTACTTCACCTCGAAGTTATACTCGGCAAAGAAGGAAAACCATCTTGCCATTCTCTGAGAGAGATGAGGCGACTGTGTCGCAGTGCGTAGCGACGCATGATCAGTAAAGATCACAAAAGTCTTAGAGCCTAGCAGGTGTACCCTGAATTTGACTAGAGCATACTTCATTGCAAGTAGCTCTTTGTCATGAACTGGATAGTTCTTCTCTGCAGCTTTGAGCTGGCGAGACTCAAACGCAATCACGCGTTCACGCCCTTCGGCGTCTGCTTGTAGTAAAGCACAATCGATTGCAAAATCGGAGGCGTCACAGACGACGCTAAACGGACTATCCGGGTCCGGTAGCGCAAGGATCGGAGCCTGGAGGAGGCTCTCCTTCACAGCCTCAAAGGCTCCGTCGTGCTCGACGTTCCAGCACCATGGTGCGTCCTTCTTAAGGAGATCTGATAATGGCCGAGCCATCTCCGCGTAGTTCGCGCTGTACTTGTGCAAGTAATTGGCTAAGCCTAGCCACTTGCGTAAGTCTTTTTGGTTCTTGGGAACCGGCCAGTCCACGATGGCCTTGACTTTGGCAGGATCTGCCCTTAAGTCTCGCTTCCCAATGAAGCACCCGAGGAAAGGTATTCCTCCGCGCCAAAGACGCACTTGTCCAAGTTGGCATACAACTTATTAGTGCGCATGCACTCGAGCACCGCTCGCAAGTGGTCAATGTGGTTTTCCACGTCTGACTTTCCGTGCTCAGCACGACTATGAACGAATCTATCGTCAAAGTACGCTTGAGCGTACGCCCGGTAGGGCCTAAACAACTGCGTCACAAGATGATTGAGCGTTGCTGGTGCGTTTGACAGCCCCTGGGGCATCACCAGCCACTCCCAGAGCATACCGCTCGGAGTACTCACCGCTGTCAGCGGAATGTCGCTCGCTCTCATGAGCAATTGGTAGTAGCCATCGACCAAGTCGAGCGCGCTGTACAACGTACAGCCTACCATGTTGTTCTGCAGAACATCCTTGCGAGGAATCGGCGTTTGCGCCGGGATAGTGGCCGCATTTAGCTTGTTAAAAGCATGAATAATGCGCCACTTGCCGTTCGGCTTTCTGACACAGAACGTGGGTGTCGAGTGCGGAGACTTACTCTCACGCACCATCCCTGCCTCGTGCTTCGCACGGAAGAATGCGTCAATGACGTCACACTGCTCTTTCGGCAAAGGCCATTGCCTTGTCACGCAGTGTTTGGTTCCAGATACCAGGTCAATCTCATGACACACGCCTCGACCCGGAGGCAGGCCTGTCGGTGGGTCTTTCGAGACAACGTCTCCATACTCCTTCACCACCGGGTAGAAGGGATCCGAAGGATCTTTGAGGATCGCCGATCCACTTCTTGCGCTCAGCGCCTTCTTGGTGTCCTCTAGGACCGCGTCGTCCACGACGGATGAGGAGTTCAACTCCTCCTCAGGTCCCAGCAGGACCACCTCGGCTAGCTCGCCTGCCTTTAAGGCTTCGCCAAACTCGGCAATGGACATCTCGTCCAGCTCTAGCAGAGCATCTGCAGCGGGCAGAGCGTCAAGGCTGATGTCGCCTTCTACCTCCCCCGTCACTCCGTTCACGAGTGTATACAGCTCTTCACAGCAATCCCGTGGAGCATCACCACTCGTCACGTTGGACACATCGTCCGACGTCGAAGACGTCACAGACGCCCTGCGTCTTCTTCTCCTCTCCCTCCGCGACCGAGCCCGGCCGGATGAGGGCGGTGTGGCGACATCTCCGTCACCACCACCGGGTGCAGCAGCACCATCACTCCTCGAAGACGATATAGTGTCTCGCAAGACACTCGGCTGAAAGCCAGGAGGTCTTTGACCTTCACACAGTGAACTAGGTGTCACTTCACCTGCATCTCCTGGGCCACGCCCATGATGCCTCGACTCGCAGTCGACCGCGACCCTCGGGTCACGCAGCGGAAGGTCATCGACCAGATTCGTACCACTCAGTGAATTACGCGCCACTCCGCGCTCGTCCTCCCCAGGTCCCAGCAGTTGGTCATTGACCTGACCTGCACCGCTCAGCGGATAACGTGCCGCACCACGTACGCCCTCAGGGCAAAAAGCAACCTCGTTGCTAACAATTTCGGAAATACCAATGTCCAGCACTACGGCCGCCTCGGCCTCGTTCTCGCGCCAAAAGCGCTTCTGCTTCCTAGCAGAGGTGGGTTCATGACTCACCAAAGCTCCACTAGGAGCGGGGTGCGACGCACCCAGCGTTTTCGACTTCCAGTCGATCCATGGCTTATGGCGTTCCAGCCATGCCATGCCAAGGATGAGGTCATACCTCGCATCCAGGTCTAAGACCAAGCAGCGTTCCACGCTATCGAAGTTCTCAAACTTCACTCCAAGGTCGACAGAGACCTTCGACACGGTTACCAGTGTCCCCGTCGCGAGACGGACAGAGATCGTATATCTCGTTGGCACTTCCAGTGCTTCAGCATACGGCTGACTCCCTTCTAGGGTGGAGCGACGGGCGTCGTTGCCCGAGGCTCCCGAGTCAATCAAGACTCTCCATGGCTTTGCAAAGCCCTTCACGTTCGCTTGAACGACCAGCAAGCCCGGCTTGCACACACTCTTTTCGTAAGAGAGCTCAGCTCTCTTCGGGGCTGAGCCTTGTTGCCCTCTATCTCCTCGAGGCACAACAGAACGCAGTTCTTCCCCCAGTAGGCCGCCCCGCGCCTACTGGGAATTGCCGTTTCCAGGCGATGCCCCGGAGAGTTGGCTCGCCGGAGCCACGCGCTTCTTGCGCAGAGGGCAATATACCCTCAAGTGCTTAGTGCTATTGCACACAAAGCATCGGCGGATGCCGGTGCGCTGCTCCGCAGCAAGAAGCTCCGCTTCTTCATCTTCAGCATAGCTGAGGTCCATCGGCTCTGGACCGCTCGAAGAGCTTGCGCTACTAGCGCTCCAACCAGGTCGAGCCGACCTGAAGTTGTGCTCCGGCATTTAATGCACATTCACCGCCTCTTCGAAAGAGTTAGGGTGTACACGGAACACTTCCGTTCGAGCTGCGCTCACACGAAGTCCCTCCATGAACACGGTCACGCTGACCAGTTCCGGAAGAGGGTCCGCCGCCATTCCGGCGATAAGAGTTCTTAACTCTTGGACATAGTCCAATAACGCCTTCTTACCCTGGCGGGTAGCAAGGAACTTCGACCGGATACGGTACGCCTGATTAGGCGGCGCGAACACGCGCGAAAGCTGTTGCTTCAGCTGATCCCTAGTGGGAAATGCAGCGTCAACAGACGTGCCGCACGTTAGTGCCCGTTCGCGAGCGCGACCTCCAAGCCTGGAGATAGCCATCGCCACGCGCTGATGCTCAGACTGGAGCAGGGCCGATCCCATGGCCATCTCGACCTCACGGGTCCAGAGAAGTAGAGTCTCTCCCTCCTTCCCCTCGAAGGTTTTTACGCTCACCATGAGCGGTTTCAGTCTCATAGACTCTTCACGCGTCATCGACGCCGCCGCCGTTGCAGCGCTCATTTTCTCTTGTACGTGCTCCAAGAGCGCGTTCTCGTAGCGGGAGAACGATTCCAGCCTGGCGGTGACCGCCTCTGGACCTTGCGATGCAAGATAAGCCACGCCCTCCGGGCCAAGCAAGGGCATAAGTTTTGTAAGCGCGTCCTGCTGCGCCGGGGGCAAATCCGCGAACACGGGGTGTTCCATCCTCGCAGAGGATATAGTCAACCGACTCAGGTGCAGGATTGACTACAAGTGCTACCAAGTGCAGCGGGGCTGCCGTAGCTTTTAGCGTCAGAGGAAGACGTCCGACTCAAAGAGTCACTAATACTAAGTTCCTTATCCAAAGGACACTTACAGCTTAAGACCAGGGCTCAAAGTTAATACCTTAACTTTTATGCTTCAAAACCAGAAGTGTTTTATTTACTATTATTGCGGCCAAGCCGCCTAGGGGTAAATGTATTTCTTTAACTATCTAGCATAGTTAAACCTAATCAAAGGAATAACGTATGGCTTTCAGCCAACGTACTGAGAGACCTTGTTAACTCTCCAACTTATGTACTGAGAGTATGTTCACTCTCCAACCTATGTACGGAGAGTTTGTTAACTCTCCGGGTACTCCGTACCCCTGTGTGTTCCACACCATGTAACCCCGTTACACAAGCTCTGAAACGTTGGCCGACATCTTCACTAAAGCACAGGGTCCGCAGCGCTTCGAATACCTGCGCGATAAGCTGAATATGGAAAATGTCGTGACTGCGTGGAATAACGCGCAGATCCGGAGTGACTATCACTGATTTGCTTGGATAATCGCAGGATTTGTCGAGCTCGATTTGCATGGGCGATTTGGAGTTGTCCCGATCAACTATGGACTTAAGATGTAGCAAGTGGTGAAGCTTGTGAGGTCATCTCATTGCGTGTGCGTCGTGAAAGCAGACATGTTTTCGAGGAGACAATCACGGACGTGTACGTGCTGAATGTGCTTTGTCTTTGGTAAGCTACTGTGGTGAGAGCTGGGAGGCGGTAGCACTTCATGGTGGCTAGCACGGTGACATATTTGCTTCGGGACTGGATTGTCCTGGAGGATATGGTGTGAGCTTTTGAAGTGGTCTCTGGTATGCTTTCGCGGTAGCATCGTAGTGAAAAGACTGGTAACGCTCTATAAGACACTACACTTGTTTTGCAGAGCACGCGAAGTGGGAGTATGAGAATCTCTCTCTATGGTGTTGACCACACCACTTGATTCTGGCGGTCACCTGGCTCTGCGGGGATGAGGCCTATGTTAGGCTGTGTTTTCGACTGGACATCTACTACTGGTGGCTTACATGCACTCTGTGGAATGTTAAAGGAATCCATGACACCCAGTTTGGATGGCTATCCGATCTGGGGCCACTTCCAGGAACGTGCAGTGTAGCTAGTAGAGTAAGTCCACGGGGGTTTTGTAGCCATGGGCTTTCCTCCCTTTTCACAGACACAGAAGCTCGAAGAAGCTCAACATAAATCACTTTGCAATTTACTTGTTTCTACTCAAACACTCGTCTCTTACTTGTCAGCTCTCGACTCGCTCAACTCTCAAGTTCTCAAGAGCACTAGTCCTTCCTACACTCAACAAGCACTTAGATTCTGACCCAAGTGGTCCACTACCGAGGGAACAGCAGCGCCTGTCTGTCTAAGAAAATGACTCGCAAACAAGTGGAGAGGCTTAAGTAAAAATATGATATGCTTTAGAAAGTGTAGTAAACCGAAAAACCTCAAGCCGTTAGAGAGGTTATTCTATGTCATCTAGCTTTTGTTGGTGACGGCGCCGACGCTACTTTAGGTTTTTAATTAGATGTTTGCCTTCCTGCCTCCGCTTCGCTTCGGCGGGATAATAAACTTAGGGCCTTATTGACGTTTAACCATCCTAAAAAACACCGCCGTCAATAACTACAACAGCAAGGCGTCTTGCGACGCTTCGTATTGGAGGGTCTAATGACTAAATCTGAATCAGCACAAAATGAACACACTTCAATGCATATAAATGCTACAGTTTGAATATTTTCACTTCAAAGTAGCTTTCAATGAGTTTGGTATGAGAAGTGAATAATCTTCAGCTAATTACAAGCTTAAACAGGCAGTACAAGCGGGTATTGGATGCAAGCTGGTCAGACCATTTTTATCATTTGCACTGATGCAAGCTACGTTTCAGAAACGGCCCATGAAATCGAGCACGACGCTAAACTAAATATATTGTGTAGCGTTTGTAGATGTGCTATTTGAAGTGCAGGTGATTCTGGGTGGAAGATAAAGGTACAGTGATAGCCAACATTAATAAAGAGACTTTGCCAAGATCACTAGCGTAATCTTTTTAAGCATGGTGAGTACAATGCTAGGGGCCCAGTCTTTTGTAAAATTAATCGCACGGCTTACTGGGAACTCAGCATTTTGTAGCGACGGGTCTAAATGAAACTCAGATTTATGAAATTAAAGAAGTCGATTTAGGCACATGGGGTTCAGAGTTTTTGGAATAATTAACGTTTTTATGGAGCTTACTTAAAATAACCATAATTTACACCTATCATGTTGTGTTGTTATCTTACCGCTCCATATAAAACCTTATCCTACGGCCGCCTATTAAGTAGTATCAGAATGTTGCTTTCTAAAACAACGCTTAGAAAACAATGGTCAAGTTCAATTCGCTTACAGTAGTAATTGTCATCAGCACATATAAGTTCTTTTTGATCAATCTAAAACTATCAATCTTTGTGGCTCAAGCGACAACGTTTATTGGCACAGCGTTGTTCTTACGGCAAGTCCTTACGGCCGGCTACTGTTGTACATGTAACATATACGATTTAGCAATACCTCATTGAAATTCACTTAGATAACTTATTAAAGTTAATATTTTTACAAAAACAATTGTAGCTATCAGTAGTTTCTGCGAGCTACAATGACCAAAATTTAACTACAATTGTTTTGCTGTAAAAAGATTAGCATTAATAATTCGAGTCGAATATCAATAACAACATGCATTATTAAAACGTAAATAATATTTAAACGATACCGTCTTCGGATAATGGATAGCCTTGTGCATGTGCACTGGGAAACACATGAATTTACTGATGCCAGCTACACAATCCGGGTTTAGCCAATTGGAGCCACCTTCGCTGCGCTCGGTAGTCAGTATAAATCTTTCCAGTGATTTGTCCGGAAAAGCGTGACAGGCACGACAATTAAGTGTAGCGGACAGACAGGTTGCTGCAATAGATGTCTAAGACTAGCGCGCTGGGCGTCGGCTCCGCGGACGCTAGGGCATGGTTGGTTGGTGTTGAGAGGGATGGCCACCTCCGCTGCGCTGCGGTGAGCTCACAAACCCTTACTAAAGACAGTATACATTTAGTATATAAAACACTGTGCTCAAGTTATGTTGCGTTGCAACAAACGATGTACGCAATATCCTTATGTTCTACATCACCAATTGCCTGTCAGCCTACCTCTCGTATTTCTTGAAGGCATTTGTTACAGCATCATTTATAAAAATGTCTGTGTGACGAATGGCTGTTACAAATAGATACCCGCGTGATGGATGGATATTGTTGAGCGTCATGGTACAGGTAGACGTGACTGTATTCCATTGCGAAGAGGAAGTATTCGCCGTTACCGCCTGGGCTTGCATGATGAACACCATCTTACTCTGGAAGATTTTGTCTTAATTCTCGGCTGAGCGCTTCGCTCTTGAAATGACGCACTCTCAGGTGCGTTTCATTGTGTGGTGTAGCGGGATCAGCAAAATCGGCGAGATTGCTGGATCCAACTTACCAACTGCGCCCAGACACCGACTAACGGAGGGGGTCCCCCGATGATCCGTGTTCTGCTGAACTTTCCTCACCTGGTTTGCCCGTCGGTAGGGCGGGATCTTGCTCTCTCGGTAACTTCCGAAGAGCTCAGGTGGTGAAGCTTGAGTGTCTTAGTGAGACGTGGGGATGGGGTGGAGCAGCAGTGGTAAAATCTTCACTCTGCGTTCGTGGTTGGTTCTGAATCCTAAGCTAATATTCGAGCTGAAGTGGAACAGGGCCTAGATCGTGAATCTGGCCGTAGGGTTGCCTTGCGGGTGTGTTCCCTTGCCTTCGCGCTTCCTTTGCGTCGTACTTGCCGCCTCCTGTGACGGGATCTTGAGCGTTGAGATCTTCTTGGGTATACCCGGCCAAGTAGTAAATCCGGTTAACCTGTCGGATCTCCACGTGTAAAGGGAAAGCTCGCTAGGTTGTAGGATCTGACCAATGTATTATCCAGTTATCACTACCAACACTAGATTCGCAATTCCCAACCTTCTCCGAGCTCGGACAGCCAATGTAGTTCCGATTCTTGAGAGCAGGAAGGCACTTGCGTGTTACTGTGCAAATTGAAGTCTGTATTGATACTTAAGCCTATACCTGCCTGGATTTCTACCTTCTGTGTCTTTTACCTGTTAAATCCCTTACCAGGCTCGGGTGCATGACCTTTCTCTTCTTGACCCATCATCTTAGCTGTATTATCATCAGATCCACCGGATCCATGGCGTAATTATTATGGTCGCCATATTATGGGTACACTCATCCGGATCCGGGTCGCTTTGATCCACTTCACTGTAAGTGTATACTCGACATGGATCCGAGCTCTCCAATCCTCCAACATCGTCTTGCGATCGTCTGTGATCTCCATTGTCCCACGAGAGCTCGAGATCCACTGCATCCACTATCCCCATATCCTGGATGCAGGTCACTCCGTGTGGGATCCTCACCCCTTTGGATCCATACTTGGAAGTATGGGATCTGGGACACATCGTGGTGGATCTTGACTTCTCGTTAGTCGCTGATACCCGATCCACCTTCAGATGATACCTTCCATCATTCCTTCATAAGATCCACACTCGATCCACCCGTACATAGCATATCCCATATCCTCCTAGGTGAACTTAGGTGAGGGTGGATCCGAGTTTATTCTTTGGTGGATCTTGCCTTCCCATACGTCACCCATACTAGATCCATCGTCGGCTAATACGGGATGCCGCTCGTCATGGCCAATCCACCTCAGGCAACGTGAATCCCTGCCTGGCGATCCAAATCCTCCCTAATCACTTGAAACTGTAACTGATTCGGGATAGTGACCCCTTGCTAGGCCCATTCTCTTATTTTTGAGAAAGCACTTTACCACAATCGCCTTCTGCACGTGGTCGGCGCTGCACAACAGCGTTCACGACGTACACTCCCAGCGTCTCTGCTCATCCACCAGTTTCCTCCTCCACGTGACACGTGTCTCCCACCAAGCACACCAGCACATCGCCGGGCAAGGCCCCATCCACCACTCCGCCGGTCAGCCCCTCCTCTATGTCACCCACCGATCTGCAAGCTTTAGCCCAAGCTCTTTCCGACCGGGTGCGAACCTTGACGGCGGAGCTCCGGACGGCCCAAGATGCTCGGGATCAAGCTCAACGTGCAGAGGCGGCTGCTCAGCAGGCCTATCAGTCATTATCCACGCCTTCGCACGCCACTCAGCTCCAACTTTTCGAGCCCAGGTCCATGACCAGGCTATGGGGATCCAAGGGGGGAGCACCGTGCGGCCTCTCGCTCTCAGGATCTGCGACTTTTGCTGACCGATCAAGCAGTCGAAATCCGTGACTTGACTGGACGGCTTGATCGCGCCTCCCGTCAACGGGATGGCATGCGAGACGACAACGACCATCTCCTTGGGGAGATGGCGCTCGCCGGATCCGAGATCCACCAGCTCCAATCCCGAATCCACGACCTCGATCGGGATCTGGAAGACCCCCAAACCGCTAGCGCGGCCGCGGACGAGAGCTTGGATCGGCTCCGCGACGAGTTCCGCCTGACTCAAGAAGAGGGGGTGACCAACGACTGTGTGAGATCCACCCATGGCGGATCCGCATTAGAATCGGCGCGTGGAGGGTCCCCCGCGCCGAATCCACCTCCCTCGTCGCCGGATGTGGCTCTGGCTCGTCTTTCCGAGGAGCTGAAAGATACCAGAGTCGCTCGAGAAAGCATCGGCTGGGCGAGATTATGCGCTTGAGGAATTCGTGCGCATGGCTCAAGTCCGCGACGAGATCCAGGCTAAGCTGGCGGATACCGAGCTTCAGCGTGACAAGGCGGCTACCGAGTGGGCAGATGCCAAGCGAACGCAAACGGAACTAGAATCCAAGCTCCGTCGTATGAGTACGTGGATCTTCTTTTGTCTCCTCCCGGTAACCCCATATTCACTCGTTATGTCAATCCAGGTGACAAATTGAAGGATGCCGAGGCAACTGCAACAAAACTACGGGGTCAGCTCGCTGCTGCTCATGCTCAGCACCAGCAGCTGGTTCTAGAGCGCGATGGCTTTTTTCGGAGCGGGACTTGGCGCGTCGACGACTGACTTTGGTGGCCGCTGCTAGCTCAGATCCCCTTTCTCCTCTCCCTGGATCTTCGGACCCACTCTCTCCCCTGGCTGGATCATCTCCTACCGCTAACGTCTCAGTTACTCCGCAGTCTACAAGTGGGGCGGGTCCGTCGGCCGCGAAACGGCCGCGTAGCGCACCACCTGCTCCTGGTACTGGACCCCCCGGCCTCACCAGCATGCCCGAGCTTCCCCCAAGGCCAAACCCAAAACTGGTTCTGCTTCCAAAGCAGTCTCCAAAACGGGATCCACGTCCACGTCCAAACCTTCCGCTTCACCTTCGAAGTCTGGTACCGGATCCAAGTCCGGATCCACCGCCACATCCAAGCCGGCATCAGCGTCCAAGACTGGATCTGTAGCTACATCCAAAACGGGTGTGGGATCCAAGGCTGGATCCACTGCTGTTACGTCAAAATCTGGATATGGACCCAAGACTGGATCCGCTGCTGCATCTAAGCCGGGATCCACGGCATCCAAGTCCGGATCGTCTGCCAAGGCTGGATCCGTCGCAGTCTCAAAGTCGGGATCGGCGTCCAAGGCCGGATCCAAGGCGTCCAAGACTGAATCCGTAGTTACGTCCAAGACAGGATCCACGTCCAAAACCGGATCCACTATCGCGCCGTCGTCCCAGGCAGTGGATTTGGCTGGATCCACGGCGATTGCCCCTTCTACGACGGGGTAGTCGCATTCACGGCCAAGTCCGGCTCGTCACAGTCGGGATCCACCGCTGGGCCTTCGGTGACGGTGCCTACCGTTCCCCGACCAGCTTCTACCGGCTCTCCGCCTGTCGGAGCTGGATCCGGTAAAGGGAAAGCCAAACGTGTCATCCCCACTGGTTGTGGACTTGGCAGCTCGGAGGACGACGAGGAAGAGGGATCGGATTGGACCGACGGCTCGGGGCCTCCTATCCGAACGTCTTAAGCGTACACTGTCCACCGGCCATTATTCCTTCCGTTTTGACGACAATGACGATGACGACGAAAGTCCGGAGGATTTGGAGGAGGCTCGAGTCGCTGATGATGCTTAGGAAGAAGACACGCGGCAGGCCTTGTCCCAATCCATATCCGAAGCCCGGCGGAGATCTCTCTCGACAC
>NW_003303689.1:83752-87190 GCF_000142945.1 Phytophthora infestans T30-4 | reverse complement strand
CTCCTAATCCACACTTCTCCTGTGGATTCGTCTTCTCTTTCTTTCCGATGTGACCAACTCACATCAGCGATCCTCCTCCTCCCGACCCACATCCTTCCTGTGGGTCCTTCTTCATCCTCCCATCGATATGACCGACTCACACTCATGGATCCTCTCCCTACTCTTCTTCATGAGACTGAATCACGCCGAATCTGTTCCGATTCGTACGATCCCGCAAGAAATCATAGCGTAATGCTCCACAGTTCAGATCTGCCTCGTCTACCCAACTGGGCTCGTCATATCCCCGCCAATACACCAGAAATTCACGGTAAATCCGTCCATACCTAGTTCGCTTCCCTGACCTCATGTCGGTGATCTTCTCGACTTCGAACTCGTCGGCTTCGAGATCCACATTCCAACTATCTTCCGGTAGGAGGACTTCGTCGAAATCCAGCCGGTCGGATTCATCCACCGAAAGACGGGTTTGCGGCCGGTCCGGATATTCCCTGACCAACTTCAGCTTGGATACGTGTACTACAGGGAACAAGCGATATTCGGTACCAGCCGTTTCCATCTTCACCGCATGTTCCCCTATCTTTTCGCTTACCCGGAACGGTCCGTGCCATAGATGGGCCAATTTGCGGGCGTACTCTTCCTTCACTCGATCCAAATAAAGCCACACCTGCGATCCCACTTGGATTTGATGTGGACGGGCGTCTTCGTTGTGTAGATCCGCTCGATCTTGTATCGCACTCCGCCGCCGTTCGTTCACTTGGGATCTGGCTTGCCGGTAGTATTTCTGGACTTGGTATCGCCATCGTCTTGGATCCCGGTTTCTCTTCTTGGTGCTACATACTGGAATGGCCGCTTCTAGGGTGGATTTGGGATCCCACCCATGTACCAAGAAAAATGGGGTATCACCCCGGATCCTGTCTTGGGCGGTGTTCATCGCGAAGGGGAGTCGTTCTGCGTACTCATCCCAATCCCTCTTATCCAAATCCTGGACGTACATCTTGAGTGCCCTCGTGATCGTCTGCACCATGCGCTCCGCCGACACGCCTTTACTTCGGGGTCAATATGCCATGGTTGCCCGCTGTCTCTGCCCCCAGGATCTGGTTTGAAGGCCCGAAAAGAAATCAGACATAACGCCTGGCTCCCGATCATGACTAATCATCTCAATAGTCCCAAATCTTCGGAAAACGCACTCCTCGTGCGATTTGGCAATGGTTTGTGCAGTTCTAGACGCGCTAGCTTTGGCTATCAGGTATCCGGTAAACAGGTCCACCCAAATCAACAATTCTATGTTTCCTTTGAACGACTTGGGCAACGAGGGGATATGATCCATGGCTATGATTTGGAAAGGGTAAGTCGCTTGGACATTCCCAGGTGACCCCCCCTTCGATTGTGGGCCTGCTTTTGCCTGTCTCACAATCCACACATTCCCCGACATATTGTTGTACGCTCTTGAATAGTCCCCTCCAGTGGAAACATTCCCGGATCCGTTGGTAGGTCCGACCAATACCCTGATGTCCGCCTTCCAAGCTAGCGCGATAGTGGTGTAGGACATCCTGTTGTAAGGTTTCCGGCATCACCAGTCTCATCAATCCATCCCGATCCTCGTTGACTCTCTTCGTAGGGGGGCAATAGAAGAGCAAGTCATTCAGATCCACTGCATAATCCGTAGCGATAATACTGTAGGATTTGGTATCCTCCCGACTCAGGTTTCGTAGATCCCCCATCAGATACTTCTTTAGTCCCAAGATCCATGCTTCTTCGTTCTGTGCTTTGAGGATTCGCTCAATGCGGACTCCCTTCACAAATGCTTCGTCGAGACTCTGGGGGCTGGATCCTCTGGACCTAGTGACAGCCATCACCCGGACTGTCCTTTTTTCGGATTCAACCATCACCACCTCGTCTAGTCGGTTCAGCGTGACGAGATCCTGATGCTCGGCCTCTCTCTCCACCTCGACACCACATTGGTTTCGTAAAGCGGCACTGGCCAAGCTGTCTGCACTGGCATTCCAATCTCGCTTGACATGCACCAGCTCGTGATTCATCCAACCACGCAGGTGGACCATCACTTTCTGCCGTGACAGTGTTAGGGCCGGAGCCTTGCAGTCAATCTCAACTCGCACCTGTCTGATCACCAGGTTTGAATCCCCACAAATCACCAGCCTTTTTGGATCTTGTCCCTTTAGTAGATCCAAACCCAGCAGGAGCCCGTTATACTCCGCTTCATTGACGGTGAGGCCTTCCGTGTAAGTGGATCTGGCCCGTACAACTTCCCATCCGGGCAGTTTCCACAGTATTGCGCTGTATGCCCCTCCTCCGCGTCGTACGCGAGCGGATCCATCGAAACTCAGGACGTACAGATCCTGTACCGTCGGGATCGGGATCTGGATCCGGCGTTTGGGTTCTTTCTTAGGGGCGATCCTGAGTCAGGCGCCTACATCCACCCTTAGTGCGAGGGAGTGATGGCTGGGCGGCCCAGAGACTTCCCCAGGATCTCGTTCTTCCCCCTTTGGAACATTTCACAATCTCGCGGTGTCCCAAGGCGAGAGTAAAGCAGCCCCCCCTCTGTCCCAAACGTCCTTGTAACCCGGCCGACTTGAACAGCCAGGCTAGCGTAGAGTGTCGAGTCAGGATCCGGATGGATCTTCCCACTAGCAGGTTGTAATTCAGATCCAACACGCGCAGGAGCGCGAGTATCTCTTTCTCCACCGCTCCGTAGTTCAGTTCGCCCGGCTTCAGTGTCCGGCTGACGAAGGTTACTGAATGACAGATCCCCTCATGTTCTTGTACCAGAGCTGCTGAGATTGCCCAGTCACTGGCATAAACTATCACCGTAGGTTGACGTTCCGGATCGAAATGACGGAGGATAGGCGTGGTCGCGATCCTGTTCCTCAGTTCCACAAATGCGTGTTGAGCTCGGGTCCACCTAGATTCTGCCTTTTCCATGTTCAGATCCGTCGTCTCTATCCAGACTGGATCCTCTCTCCGTTGGTCCCGGGGCTGCCGTTGGAGTCGTCGACGTTGCGCCTTGCAGTTGGCGAGACACCACTGCATTTTCTTCATCTCGGCCAGTCGGGGCGCACTCCACAAATCCATTGTAGATTTCCACGTCGCTGACACGACCACTTTGTTCAGTAGGGCGCTCATGGTCTCGATATAGGTTTGTACAAAGACATCGACCAGTCCAGGCTCCTGTTGCTTAAAGATGGCCGCATACATGAGCTTGGTACGCATCGATCCCGGTAGTGGAGGACATTGAGGGAGTTTAGCTGGCTGTACGACTTGGTAGCCGATACGGTCGCCGTTCGCACGTGTCATGGTACCTTTGGATGCTAATGCTACAAAGTCCCGAGGTGAAGACACCGCTTTGAGTGGCCAACCGTGTCGGAACGCCCTCCACTGCATGCCAAGGTATTGAAATGGATCTGATTCTGTGGGAGCCGCTAG
>NW_003303689.1:65067-71606 GCF_000142945.1 Phytophthora infestans T30-4 | reverse complement strand
AGCCGTTCGTTCACTTGGGATCTGGCTTGCCGGTAGTATTTCTGGACTTGGTATTGCCATCGTCTTGGATCCCGGTTTCTCTTCTTGGTGCTACATACTGGAATGGCCGCTTCTAGGGTGGATTTGGGATCCCACCCATGTACCAAGAAAAATGGGGTATCACCCCGGATCCTGTCTTGGGCGGTGTTCATCGCGAAGGGGAGTCGTTCTGCGTACTCATCCCAATCCCTCTTATCCAAATCCTGGACGTACATCTTGAGTGCCCTCGTGATCGTCTGCACCATGCGCTCCGCCGACCCGTTAGCTCGGGGTCGATATGCCATGGTTGCCCGCTGTCTCTGCCCCAGGATCCGGTTGAAGGCCCGAAAGAAATCAGACATAACGCCTGGCTCCCGATCATGCCTAATCATCTCACTAGTCCCAAATCTTCGGAAAACGCACTCCTCGTGCGATTTGGCAATGGTTTGTGCAGTTCTAGACGCGCTAGCTTTGGCTATCAGGTATCCGGTAAACAGGTCCACCCAAATCAACAATTCTATGTTTCCTTTGAACGACTTGGGCAACGAGGGGATATGATCCATGGCTATGATTTGGAAAGGGTAAGTCGCTTGGACATTCCCAGGTGACCCCCCCTTCGATTGTGGGCCTGCTTTTGCCTGTCTCACAATCCACACATTCCCCGACATATTGTTGTACGCTCTTGAATAGTCCCCTCCAGTGGAAACATTCCCGGATCCGTTGGTAGGTCCGACCAATACCCTGATGTCCGCCTTCCAAGCTAGCGCGATAGTGGTGTAGGACATCCTGTTGTAAGGTTTCCGGCATCACCAGTCTCATCAATCCATCCCGATCCTCGTTGACTCTCTTCGTAGGGGGGCAATAGAAGAGCAAGTCATTCAGATCCACTGCATAATCCGTAGCGATAATACTGTAGGATTTGGTATCCTCCCGACTCAGGTTTCGTAGATCCCCCATCAGATACTTCTTTAGTCCCAAGATCCATGCTTCTTCGTTCTGTGCTTTGAGGATTCGCTCAATGCGGACTCCCTTCACAAATGCTTCGTCGAGACTCTGGGGGCTGGATCCTCTGGACCTAGTGACAGCCATCACCCGGACTGTCCTTTTTTCGGATTCAACCATCACCACCTCGTCTAGTCGGTTCAGCGTGACGAGATCCTGATGCTCGGCCTCTCTCTCCACCTCGACACCACATTGGTTTCGTAAAGCGGCACTGGCCCAGGCTGTTCTGGGCGGGGGCACTGGTATTTCAATCTCGCTGACATGCACAGCTCGTGATCATCCATCCACGCAGGTGGACCATCACTTTCTGCCGTGACAGTGTTAGGGCCGGAGCCTTGCAGTCAATCTCAACTCGCACCTGTCTGATCACCAGGTTTGAATCCCCACAAATCACCAGCCTTTTCGGATCCTGTCCCTTTAGTAGATCCAAACCCAGCAGGAGCCCGTTATACTCCGCTTCATTGACGGTGAGGCCTTCCGCATAGGTGGATCTGGCTCTTAACACTTCCCATCCGGGCAATTTCCACAGTATGGCGCTGTATGCTCCTCCACCGCGTCGCACGCGAGCAGATCCATCGAAACTCAGGACGTACAGGACCTCATCCACTTGTACCGTCGGGATCGGGATCTGGATCCGGCGTTTGGGCTCTTTCTTGGGAGCGATCCTAGTCAGCGCTTTTTCCATCTCGGCTCTGGGTGTGATCCTCGCGGCCAACACTCCCAGGATCTCGTCTTCCCCTTTCGAACATTTCACAATCTCCAGCGTCCAAGGTGAAAGTAAAGCTGCCCATTTTCCCAACCGTCCTTGTAGACCGGCCGACTTGAACAGCCAAGCGAGCGTGCAGTGTCGAGTTAAGATCCGGATCTTCCCACCAACAGGTTGTAATTGAGATCCAACACCCGCAGGAGCGCGAGTATCTCCTTCTCCACCGCCCTGTAATTCAGCTCATTTGGCTTTAGCGTCCGGCTGACGAAGGTGACTGGATGGCAGATCCCCTCATGTTCTTGTACCAACGCCGCTGAGACTGCCCAGTCCCTAGCATAGACTATCGCCGTAGGTTGACGTTCCGGATCGAAATGACGGAGGATGGGCGTCGTCGCGATCCTGTTCCGTAGCTCCCCGAACGCGTGCTGAGCTCGAACCCACCGAGGCTCCACCTTTTCCGAGTTCTCCTCCGTCGTCTCCGTCCATATTGGATCCTCTTCCCGTTGGTCCCGGGGTGGATCCAGTTCCTGTTTTAGGTCGTCTTCCGGCGTCGTACTACTTGGCCCCTTCGTGGATCCGGGATCTCTAGGGCCAGAGCTCGTTGGATTTTGATCCGAACAGCCGAAGTGGCCATCGCAGCAAAATCCACCCCCCTCAATTCATAGAGTACCGCAGCAAACAGTGCGTAATCCTCGATGCACCGACTGTAGTAGTTCAAACCGCCCAAAAAGGATTGTATCGCCCGTAACGACTGTGGGAAGGACAAGTCTGCCAACGAAGACAGGTCTTTAGGATTCGCCTCCAGTCCCTCCTTAAAACTCGATGACCTAACCAATCCACCTTGTGCATCACCCAATAGCTCTTCACCACACTGATAGAGAGATTCCACTTAGTACACGCCTCCAGTAGGGATGTCACTCTTTCGCACAACTGATCCCACGATTCCGCCGGGATTAGAATGTCGTCGATGTAAGATCTGCGTCCTAACACAGACGGGGTCTCAGGATTCCCTGGCTCTCCCGCTTCGAATGGATCCACCTCCGTATGACTTTCCCCTGATCTATCCCCTTCGAGCTCCGGTATTCGGGTAAATCCGTAGAGGGCATTATCGATCAGGCGTTGATAGATCTGGGGTGCATTCTTCAATCCAAATGGCGTCCGGCTCCATTCAAACAGTCCAAATGGTGTGATGAATGCGGATATTGCGCGAGCTCGATCCGTCATAGTCACCATCCAGAACTCACTTGCCATATCTAGAGAACAGTACCAGAGTACTTTATCCAAATCTTCCAACAGCTCATTGATTAGAGGCATCGGATACACCATCAATCGAGTCAGGCCGTTAACTAGCCGGTAATCAATGCACAGACGTATATCCACACCGTTCTTCTTAACGATGATCCCCACCGGAGATGCCCCACGGGGACGTTGAGAAACTGATGGTTTTGGCTTGCAGCAGGCCCTTAATCAGATCCGATAGTTTTTCTCGAAACTGAGGCGCCACCTTCCACACCCTTTGAGCGATCAGCTTCGCGTCACCGACATCGATGTCACATTTGACTCCGCGGGCAGCGGGCGGTTATGCAATACCTTTACCACTTAGCAGATGTCGGCTTTCCCAGATTTTCTGACGTAACCGATCCACTTCCGCGGGCTCGTTTGCCCCTGGATTCACTTGGATATCGTCAATCGTGACCTCCTCTGTGGTCAGTGGTACCTCCGGGATTACCGCCAGGCCATCCCCGAGATCCTCGGCGTGTAGATCCCCGCCTTCATGGTAACAGACTTGTTCATCTTCCGTCTTCGTCGGATCCACCATTAGATCCAAGCACCGCGACCCTCTTTCACCTGGCCGTCCTTCTGTCCTCGGGGGATCAGGTACCCTGGCATCAGAGAAGCCACCAGTTGGATCTAGTCGGTCCTCTAGCGAATTTAGACCCGACGGTTCTGGTTTGACTAGTGTTGCCACTCTCGACAAGGATCCAGGCACTTTGTCCAATGGAAAGCTTGGATCCACTTGTGGGTCAGCAGGATCTGGCGACCCGGCTTCAGTCCTCTGCGATCCCCCATCCACCGGCTCTGGGTTTTCTAAGGACCGGCTCTGAGTATCATCCCCGGTCTTGGATCCAATCTCTACCGTTTGGATCCCCATCCGACGATCCCTCTGTAGGATCTTTCGCGGAGTTGGGTATGAAGGCCGGTCCATCAAGAGGCCAGTTGGCTCCGCCGGGAGCGCCACCTCTCTGAGAGATTCGATCTCGGTAGTCGCCTCGTACGCCAGATTCTGCCATTCTCTGTAGCGACGGGATCCCACCGACACATATCCAGGTCGCCTAGGGATACCGTCCTTCGCCAACCATCGCCCAATCGTCTCATAATGGTCCAGTAATAGTCTCGTGTCGCTGACATTCGTGACCTGGAGGTATTGTGATCGGCCTGGTCCTTGGATTTTTGTAGGCACCCACTTCTCTCCCCGAGTGACCTACCGTTTCTCATGTTCCACCCACTTCTACCGGTCTGGCAGCTCCCAGGTTCTCTGGGGTCGATCCAGGTCGTCTTATCTGCCCTTATGATCCTCGTCTTCGCCCCGTACAACGGTCGCCGTCCGCTGAGCTGGATCCGCATCTCGTCCGGGAACACACAGTGTCCCATCTACCAGATCCAACCTGTCCCCGGCTGGTACCATGAAATCCATCCTGAGGATGGCATATTGACCAGCGAGGTCTCCGACCCAAATATCGAACCAATATACCAAACAACCCGCCAACGTGATCGTGATCCGAGTTCTCCCATTCGTACGGTACACGCCTTCACCAATCCCAACACAATCTTGGATCCGACTCCCATCCACTTGGCATCCAACCTTACGAGCAAAGGCGGTATCTAGTATAGACACCTCGGCACCACTATCTAGGAGTAGGATTGCTTTTTCATTGTTGATAGTGCCCACTACCTTGGCTTGTCTGAACCATTTTCCTGGGGCATGGTACTTCCAGTATCCACGGGACTCTCCTGTCTGCAGATCCATGGATCCAACCTCTTCAGAACCACGGGATCCAGTGACCTGACAGACCTTAGGTAGATCTGCAGTGACCTCACCCTTGGTAGTCTCAAACCATCGACCCTGTTGTCGTTTCTCCCAATAACCCCGTGCCTCTCCCCTTTGTAGATCCAGGGTTGAGGAGACTTCGGATCTGGCAAACTCATCCACTTGGCGCAAACTAGAGATCTTGGCAACTGACACTTCATGTAGATCACGTGTATTATCGACTGGATCTAGGGTCCTGCTACCTGGATCTAACGATGTCTTGTTCACAAATGCATAAATGCAATACCTAGAACGCTCGGCTCGTACCGGATTCAACCCCGGCGAGCGTCCTAGTTTAACATCTTCTCTGCCACTTCTGGCAACATCCCTCTGTGCTTGGCTGGATCAACCATTGGCGGATCTGGTTGTAGAATTCCTCCATCGGGCACTTGCCGGCATCGTGGATTTCGCCACAACCACGACACACGTAGAAGCAATGATCTCCGGGATGACCTTTCTTGCCACACTTCTCACCGACCAGATGTTTCCAACATTCAGACTCTGTGTGCTTCCGGGATCCGCACTGCGAGCACCTGATTTGTCCTGTCCCGTCCATGAGATCTCGGGATCTGTACATCCCACGGTCTCCGGGTACGGTATCCCCAGTTCGAGAGTTGTCTCCGGTCTTCGCCGTACGATCGTTGGGTGCAGTGAGACAGACTCGGCGGTAATCCTCTGGGTCGGAGTCCGAACCATCGGATCCCGATTCAGTTCCTGAGTCGGGCGCCGTGACTTGGTGGACGCGTCGAGCTGGAGCCGTGGGCGTCGGAGCGTTTTGGCGATACTTGCCGGATCCGACCGCCGCCTTCTTCTGGCGGTGTTTCGCGCGATCCTCAGCCCGCAGCACTTCTTCAAGCTCATCTGCGTCTGGAAGACGTAACAGGGTCAGTCTGTCGGCCAGATCCACATCTCCCAACGTCTCGATGAAATGGTCCACATGTTCCCGCAGTACCTTGGATTCCCCATCCTTGATCTTCAGCTTGGGCCGTAGACCGGCCACATTTAGTCGATGCAGATATTTTAACGGGGATTCATCCGATCTGCGGCGAGCGTGGTAGTATTGTCGTGCCACCGACACCCCCAATCCACAGTATTGGGTTTGGAAACTGCGCAGCAAATTGTTCCTGGTGGATCTGCCCGGCTGCCGATACCAGTTCCTGGCTGGCCTCGCTAGCAGATCCGCAAAGGTCAAACACTTCTCAGCATCCGACGTTTGATCTCTCATGAGGGCCGACTTGACTTTGCTGATCCATGTTCGCGCTCGGTCTTCGTCTTGATCCTTGCCCGTGAACTCCTTCAGATCCGATATGGCTGAGATCCGTACCCTCTGGATCATGGACGATCCACCCGCCCCGGCTGCGGCTGTTGCTACCGCCGCTGGAGAGGGGGATGGACCATCCAGATCCTCTGGGTCGAAATCATCATGGCGGTTATCTCCCTCCACTGACTCCACGTCTCGTGCCCCATGTTCATGAAACACTTGTGCTTGCGGCTTGGGCGTTTACATGCCCTGTTCGACCAGGAAACGACTCATCGCAGCTTCGAAGTGTCGTTGCAGGGTGCCCGAGGAAGTGTCGGAAGAGCCTGTGGCCGTCTGGTCCACTGGCGAAACAGGATCCGTGAAGCGATTATCGTGTGCCCGATCTGACGATAACCCCACTGGCTTCTTGCTGGATCTGGCTCGATCCTGGTGGGATTTTTGCACTTCCTGTCCCCGGATCCCCG
>NW_003303689.1:58345-63917 GCF_000142945.1 Phytophthora infestans T30-4 | reverse complement strand
TTCCTGTACATGTAACATGTTCGATTTAGCAATGCCAGAAACCCACTCAGATAACTTATTAATGCTAATATTTTTACAGTAAATATATTGAAATTATCATTTTAGTCAGTGTAACACGCAGATCCTACTGAGTACAGAGTATTTAGTATACTTAAACCATGTCCTCGGAAACACGCATGCTTACGTGTACGCTAAGCACCCTGCCCTCCGTTTACTGTAGTATTCAAATATCAATAACAACTTGCATTATGAAAAAGTATATAATATTTAAACGATGCCGCCTTCGGATAATGTATAGTCTTGTGCAGATCCCCATATGTAAACTGAAAAACACATGCATTTATTGATGTCAACTACACCATCTAGTTTTAACCAATTGAAGACACCTTCGCTGCGCTCGTCAGCCAGTAGAAATATTTAAATTATTTTATCCAATGATTTGTCCGGAAAAGCGTGACAGGCACGACAATTTAGTGTGACGGACAGACAGGTTGCTGCAGTAGATGTTTAAGACTAGCGCTCTGGGCGCCCGCTCCGCGGACGCTAGGGCATGGTTGATTGGTGTAGAGAGGGCGGACCACCTCCGCTGCGCTGCGGTGAGCTCAGAAACCCTTACTCAAAGCATAACTACATTTAGTAAATAAAAAATACTGTGCTCAAGCTATGTTGCGTTGCAACAAACGATGTACACGTTAGCCTTAGTGTTTACGTGTTCTACATCACCAATTGCCTGTCAATCTACCTCTTGTATTTCTTGAAGTCATTTTTCACAGCATCACTTATACAAATATATGCGTGACCACTGGCTGTTACAAATAGATACCCGCGTGATGGATGGCTATTGTAGAGAGTCATGGTACAAATAGATATGACAGTAAACTATTGCGAAGAAGAAGTATTCGCCGCTATCACCGGGACTTAAAGTCATCTGCATGATGAACACTGTCTTTCCAAAAAAGATTTTGTCTTAATTCTCGGCTGAGCGCTTCGCTCCTGAAATGCCACACTTTCAGGTGCGCTTCATTGCAAATTTACTTTCGGTTATTTAGAAGGTGGATCAGTATCATTGGTGCGCCAAACCTCAGCATAAATCGGTTAGGAGATCCCAGATAAGTTTAGCGATAGTAAATACGACGACCGAAGTGTATTGGGATCCAACGACATCGGGTGAATTGAGTGACGTGTACTATTTGTCTAGCCGAGAGGTATTCTATACCATATAGCTGATTGCGACGGTCTGTTAGAGCGAGTTTTGTCTGTCTCCGCATGCATAGTATTGTTTAGAGCCGCTAGTATCTGCCGAGGGTCACAGAATATACCAATTTCGCCTCTCCATATGCCTCGCTGAGCTCTTCATAGTATGATGATTTCATTGAAGGGCCTGTACGCGATGTTCGCTGACTCGTATCAATTAATCAGATTGTAATTAATAATCAATTTAATTTCATATCCCTTCTATGGTAGGATGAACGCC
Source organism: Phytophthora infestans T30-4 (assembly GCF_000142945.1). Taxonomy (NCBI): domain Eukaryota; phylum Oomycota; class Peronosporomycetes; order Peronosporales; family Peronosporaceae; genus Phytophthora; species Phytophthora infestans. Next base: position 62,443 of record NW_003303689.1, on the reverse strand, counting down.
ATTGACTTACTTACCGACTTATTTGCATAGCTAATAATTTTCAGAGATCCGTATATCCTTTCCGAGTGACATTTACTGGCTCCAATATGTATGGCGAGCATACGAAGCCACTTGGCTGTAGGCATAGTATCAGATCGTAGTGATACGTAGACTTGTATCGAATAGTAGCCCGTGTACGTTACATAAAGTACTTTTGCTGTCTACTTTTCAGCTCGGCGTGCTATTTGATGTGTCAGTGCATAGCTCATTTCGCAAGGTCGCAAATGGGTGTATATGCTATGTTTTTGGGATAGCCAGAACCTATGCATAGGGGCACTGTCGCTTTCACGGTACATTTGCGTCGTCGTGCTGGCTTACTGTGCTTACGCTTCTGATGTATCAGTCTATATGACCAGGTGCATCACTAACTGGGCACAGGTCAGACTGCAGAGATACAGGCTAGCTGACTGCGTGTCTGTTAAATGATATATACGCGCGCGGCGGGTACGCTTTATAGTCACCCGCGACTTAACCCAGCTCCTAGCTCTTCCATTATGGACATGGAGGCAAAGTATAGTACTGCATACAGATACATCGACCTGCCACGCACACCTGTATGGTCAACACTACCGCACACGTCCTCACGTCTATATAGACAGCAACTTATATTTCGCGCGTGGTGCGACTCAATACTGTAGTTTCAATTCTGAGCGCGCAAAAGTGTAATATAGTATGTGAACGTTAGTGGTACATATAGCATGATTTAGCTTGTGGCCAAATGAGTGAGTATACTTGCCGTCTACGGTGACGCGTATGCAGATAGGAACGGCCAGCTTGCAGAGGTACACAGTACATACCTCGTGCTAGTTATTATATGAAACGCGCTACGCTCTATAGGTGCGTCAACACGCTTGGTAGCGCCACAGTCAGCTTACGGTATGTGCGACCCCAAGCCTCGCACAGTCAGCCAGTATACAAACTGTGCGGGGTTAGGGGCTATATAGATGTATATCCAAATTACCTGCTCTTCTGCTGCTTCTTTTGCTCGATGTACTTGGCGTTTCGGGCGGTCAGCTTGCGAGGGCGGCTGTGCCTCTTTTTTTCCTTGGGGTACCATTCAGAACCCACCGCCTTATTGACGTTCGCCAGGCTTTCCTTGCGGCGTACTTCGGCCGAATCAGGTGGTGGGGGCTTTTCCTCCCAGAACCCAATCGCTTTTGGGCCGTTCTCGCAGGCAATACAGCGCCGCACGATGTCCCGCCCGCTGATTGTACGGAATGCGTAACCGTACAGTAGCTTCCCGCAGCAGACGCAGCGCGCCCGGGAATCCGTCGTAGACCGCTGCGGGTTCAGCAGAAGCGGGTCAATCTTCGCCTCGCATTGCTTGTACGTAGGGCCCACCATTTTGCAAAGTGTGAGTAAGCTAACAAATTATATTGTTTTAACCAATTACGTGCGTAAAATATTAGCCAATAGCACGGAAAAATAATGCTGGTATTTATTATTTAGAAACATATTAAAAAGTTGATATTTAATATTTTGATTTTGCTTTAATAGAACTTTTAACATATTTCCAAACAAATACATACTTTACATGCAATAAAAGTGACTAAAAGACTATGTACCGTGCGCGCATGCATTCATCGGGTGTGGTGCACGGGAGCAGATAGTGCAATAACCGTGCAGCCGCGCGCCTTCATTGCACGGTGGCAGTGGTGAGTGCCAGGTGAAGTAAAGAAGATATATATTCGCAAAGTCCCTACAAAAAGCGCTGGTCGTGAAGCCTACTTTAATATTAAAAAAACTATCGTCTATACTTTAGAATATGTGGAAAATAGCGTCGCCGAGCTTTTCAAATGCGGCCTGGGAAGCTTATTTTAATAATACTAATACTATTATTATCGTCTTTACTTTGAAAAGTGTGTGGAAAATAGCATCCCAGAGCTCTACACAATACTGGTCTGCGAAGTCTACATTAATAATAATAAACATCTCTATTTGAGAAGTGCGCAGAGCTCTTAGAAAATAAAGTGGTTACTGTGCCCGATTTGCAGTATATACGACAGGTTTTGCGTAGCTAAATGTAGATAATCACATCTGCAGCTCGCCTGGCTGTTTGCAACCAATCGCTGTGTTTCGTTCTCGGCAGAAATGTTTATATCACGTCCAATCGCGAGGGCCAGGGACGGTCTGATCGTGCGACAGATCCAGTCAGTGTCGCAGGTCGGCAGGTATTGCCCAATCAGAGCGCGAGTTAATTGTGTAACGCTTTTGGATATATTTGTAATTTTCGCATAGTTAGGTCGAGTCAGAAAGATAGGCGCGGTCGGTAAGATGGGAGGAAACTGTATTAGACAGGCCGGGTGTAGCCATGCGGAAAGGCAGGCAAAAGCAGCAAGACAGGGAGTGCGACGGACTGATTGATAGACGAACGGACGGACGGACGGACAGACACGCTGCAAGGTTAGAAGCGGAGCGATGCGATATTGGTCACGCTTGTTGAGCCTTCTAAACAGCCGAAACTCAGCTGGAAGCTGCGCTTCAGAAAACATTTGCTCTGCAAAGTAGATCCGGCGCACTCGACAATTCGCGTGGAGCTGTACGCTGATCGCATGTGCGTATCGGGCGTTGTAGCAAGTGCGCGAAAGCTCGCCCAGGTCCAAGTGCAGTTAATTCCAGCCGCTGTCCAATTGTAGCGGCAGCAGGGCAAGTTGAGAATGCACGGCACTGCTCTTCTGGAACGTAGAGAAGCAAAAGCGTCTTCTTATGCTGCGATCGTCGGCCACGTGAACCTCCAGCGACACGTGCTGGTCGAGGTTTTTGAGCGCCAGAATCAGGTGCCGCAATCGAATATGCAACGCTGATGCCAACAGCGACTCTTGTTGCTGCTCATGTGCACCAAAAGGGATTCGAAGCCAAGTATGCGCAAGGTTACCAGCTAAAAGCTCCACGACAGATGACTGCACATCTTCATCGAGCACGCGTCGTATACTTCCACGGTCCTCGCGCTTCTCGCACAGCTGTAGCGGTCGCGGACTACGGTGGATGCAACAGTGCTGCCATGGTTAGTCCGCGCAGTCGAAAGCTGCTTCTTCCCGCACAAGCACGCACCCGACGCTGTAGAGCAGCGAGATGAAGCCCGACTGATACACCTGCTCCAACATGTACAAGCTATTCACCGATCGTAAGAACTGAGCTTGGCCGCGGCGAAAATCTTGTTCTCTGGATATTCATATCCAGAGTTTTAGGGGCGATCGAAAACCGTCGACGATCATCTATAAAATATTAGGGTGCTACATTTGTAATTATTAAAAGTATAGTGGCTTGCAAGTGATAGGCTAAAAGGACGGAATACCTAATAAACTACGGTAAAGCATAAAAAGCACTGGTGAATGTCGTTCCAAGCCGCCTGGGTCAACATTCACGCTATCTGGTTTTAGGTGGATGTTGCTCCAATATACGATACCATCGATGGTGGGTTATACAGTACATGAAGGCTACATGATTTAAAGAAGAGAATAGATGAATACTAATAGGATTCCTATTGAGGCCGTCTCGCGTCAAGACAGCAAGGTCGGACGACAACGCACGTTCGACCGCGGCTTCTTCATTTTGGCTAAACTGTATCCTCATACACATCAGCCTTACGACGTAACGTGTAAGTAAGCCCCCCTCCCTCTCACACACACACTCACACACACGCACACACACACACACCACACATCAGAGGAAGAAAACGAATTACCACGTCGGGTATTTCAAAGGGAGGACTGACAGTAGAGAAACTGATTCTTGCTCCGCTTCGTCATCCGACTCGCAGGATTCCTCAGCGTTCATCTTTCTATGTCGCCGTCACTCGAGTAAAAACGTTATCGCAGTTGTATCTCATGGCCCCCCTTACGAAAGAGTTTTTGGAGTATTTTACTCCAAGTCGTGATGCGCTGGCAGAAACCCAAAGACTTCATGCAATTGAGGATCGAACAGATTAAGAAACCATAATGCTGTGGAAAAATTGTTACAGGTCTTCTTTAAAATACAGTACTTTCTTAAGTTAGGGTACCAGCTTGTTTTCCAGTTTTCGAAGTTCGGGGATAGCCACTCAAATGAATGACTATCATC
>NW_003303689.1:55078-57675 GCF_000142945.1 Phytophthora infestans T30-4 | reverse complement strand
CCTCGGGGTGATGCTCGACGTCGTGTGAAACGTGGAGTCCGCGGCTGTCTAGCTGTACCAGGGGCTGGAGAAGGTCGAGCTTGAGCTGATTCACCAGGTGATCTTCCTGCTCCAAGAAGTGATGCTCGTTGGGCTGCAGATGACACTGGACCCGGGGTTGAGTATGCCCTAGTCGTGGTCGCTGGCAGTGCTTCTCGGCCTGGAGGTGTACGCCGTCGTATTGGACCTGGGTGAGTCTCCGTTGGCGACCGAGTACGCTCAGGATATGGAGATACACGGGCCGAATGTGGCGATACACGTGTTCGACCACTACAGCGTGCACCATCAGCTGATGCAGCACCCGTTGGTGGGGGTCCTCTTGCGCTACCAGGCGAGACGTTAGATCGGAGATCCATTACCGTTTGCTGACACGGGAAACGTTGCCGATGCGCTCTGCTCTGAGCTTGCAGTGTGTGGAAACCTGTCGCATGTAATGTTTCCGTGTGATGTATGGTAGGAAGAACGATTTCATAGGCCATTCAGCGCGGGTGATTAATAAATCAGGCAGTCAAGTTTTGAGTAGAAAGCACAATACCTGATTTGCTAAAAACCTAAGTACAGTAATGCACCCCGTTTTCGCGCCCTTGGACCTTTGATAAACTTCCGGATGTGATGATCCTGAATCCAAATGAGCTATAATTTGTAAGCTAAAATCTAGTTTAATTGCAAATCCTATATGGTCCACTCCCGCGAAAACGGGGTGCAGTACTGTATTTGCTGTTCATTTATGAACATGTGCACGCTCCTCCCATCCTTGTTTATTGCTCTTATCTTTGGCAATGGCAGTTAATTTGGCGGCAGTTACATTCTGTCCGTCGATGTAGTGTCGACACCAGGCGCGACGTGAGGGCTCAGGCTGAGGCCCTGCACCGCATAGCCGGACGTCAGGTCATCCACACGGTCGGCCCTTAACCTAGAACTTCCCCTGGAATAGTTTCTACACGAGTCCGGTGGAGTAGTCTGAGACCGCTAGCTCTATCCTTACTACCCGCTACGGCGGACGTCACGCCTACGCGCTTTTCCACCTTGACAGTCGACGCTGCGCCCATGAACTGTTCGCCTTGCAGTCGACGCCACGCTCACGAGCTCCCCCATAGCCGTAGAAAATCGCTATCAATGGTAGTAAAGCTGATATCTGTGGATTAGTGCTATACGAGTGCTGTATCGTTGCTGCACTCATAGCCGGAGTCCAGGTCATCCACACAGCTCTATCCTTACTACCCGCTACGGCGGACGTCACGCCTACGCGCTTTTCCACCTTGGCGGGCGACGCTGCGCCCATGAACTGTTCGCCTTGCAGTCGACGCCGTGCTCACGAGCTTTCCCATAGCTGTAGAAAATCGCTATCAATGATAGTAAAGCTGATGAGCGGGGCGCCATGCTCACGTGGAAGTGCAAAAGCACCGCTTCACATACAGAGGGCGTCGGGGTACAGGCTTATGGCGAGGACGCGTAATAGCTAAGAAAACATGAACGGAAGGTCCAGCTTGTGACGAGTACACTAGTAGACCCAGGGCCTGGTCATGGGGGCCGCTAGTACCTCATGAACCAGGAGGCTTTGCCCTTCTTCCGCTCCAGCGCTTCCGTGTTGCGAGCCTGTGTGTGTACTGAAAAGACCTCTGCAGCCGCTGTAGTGTAATGTTTATGAAGATCGACGCTGTACTACTACAGCTGAATCTTGCTATCTGTAGGCGCTCTCTGTTGGTCCTTATACTCCCCAACGACACTGTGGTGCTTCCGAGCGCAGACAGCCGTCGTAGGCGTCTTTCGTGCCCACAGCAACTTCCTCCTTCTCTGCATCCTTTCTCAAATAAACTTTCGCTCTTTAAAAAAGAGGTAATCTCGGCACCTCGTTTTTCATAGGGGAAAATAGATAAGAAAAAATGATCGATTCTCTATTTTTGGACAAGGCTCTTACCAAACCTGGGTACCGCCTTTTGAACGCTGTACCAAAAAATATTATTATAGTAGCCAGTAGTTTGGCGATTTCCGCTTCTACTATTACTGCAGTAACCAGTTGAAGCTCGGATAGTACTATTAAGCTACTAGTAAAATTAAGAAACATACTAGTACATGTATATCCATTTAGATCCACCGCTATGGATTGTAAGCAAAATGCAAGGCGGCTTGATCACTGATCACAAAGTCTATCCTGCAAATTTCCGTTATCTTCACTACAAAGTCGTGCTTCGCCCGAAGAAGCTCTGAAAGTTATCTTCGTTTTATTCGTTTTTAATGCTAACGATTCCCTACCCATTAGGTAGAATAACGCTGTGAAGGTTGGGATTTCCTGAAGTGATGCATATCCTGCCTTGCTGAATCAGCCCTTCCGTTCTACTACAGTAGAGAGCTGTAGTTTCTGGAGTTGGAGCAAATAATATATAAAAATTAAGCCAGAGTTAGATCTCCGCGTGATTTTTTTTAGATGCTCCAATACTAATTAAAAGAGAGCTGTAGTCGCTGGGGTTTAAGTAAGGAATGTCTAACCAAAATTTCGCATTAGCCAGAAATAGATTACCGTGTGGACATTTTTGAGATGCTCCAATGCTGACCTCCAT
>NW_003303689.1:44163-54852 GCF_000142945.1 Phytophthora infestans T30-4 | reverse complement strand
ACTCGTGTCTACTTGATGATCCACTCGACATTAACGAACGAAAAGAGCACCTCACTCATATCTACGCTCTATTGGCTATCAGACACATATATGAACCAAAGACGTTCCTAGAATCCCAGAAACTACCAGAAGCACAACACTGGGAGAAGGCAGCCATTACAAATCATTGATCGACAACAAAACGTGGGTCCTCACAAAACTACCGACAGGGAGAAGGGCCCTACAGTGTCGATGGGTATTCGTTGTAAAATACAATGGAGACGGCAGTATTGACCGCTATAAAGCTCGCCTGGTAATAAAAGGTTTTTTGCAAAAGTATGGCGTTGACTACGATGAGATATTCTCTCCAGTGATCCGCATGGAAGTGCTGCGACTTTTACTGACGATTGCAGCACTCCTTGACCTTGAGATCCATCAAATGGATGTTAAAACCGCTTTCCTGAACGGATACCTCGATGAGGAAATTTACATGCTGCAACCTGAAGGGTTTACTGTTCGTGGGAAAGAGCACTTAGTCTGCAAGCTTTTGAAGAGCCTATATGGTCTCAAGCAGGCACCTCGGATCTAGTATCTTACCCTGTGCTCTTTTCTTCTCACCATGAAATTCCACAAACTCATCAAAGACCAATGCGTTTTCATTGGAGTTGTGGATGGAGCTACATGCTACATTCTAGTCTATGTGGACGACCTCCTCATCATAGCCCCTACGCTTGATATCATTAACAACATAAAGAACGCTCTCAAGCAGCGCTTCAAAATGTCTGATCTCGGTGAAGCTCAATACATCTTAGGCTGGTCAATCGTACGCAACCGTACGGACCGAACCATTTTCATCCACCAAGAGAAGTACGCTACCAAAGTCCTGGATCGCTTCTCTCATCTTGATGCACACCCGGTTGGTACACCCGCTGATCCCAGTGTGAAGCTGACGGAGGCCATGTGCCCCCAAACGCCAGAAGAAAAACATGAGATGAAAGCGATCCCGTACAGAGAGGCAGTTGGTAGCTTCATGTACTTAATGATGGGAACTAGACCTGATCTCGCATATTTTCTACGAGAAGTCAGTCAATTCCTAGTGAACCCAGGAAAACCTCACTGGAATGCCGTTAAGAGAGGATTGAAGTACTTAAACGGTACGCGCAATCTTGGCATCACCCTTGGTGGAAAGCAAAATCTAGAGCAGTAAAAGTCAAAGCATTATCTCACTGCATACTCCGACGCAGACTACGCCAATTGCCCAGACACACGACGATCTGTGGGAGGCTATATCGCATATATGTGTGGAAGCCCAATTTCATGGCAATCGAGAAAGCACCACACCGTAGTTCTGTCCACAACAGAGGCAGAATACATAGCCCAATGTCACTGCATGCAAGAAGCTATTTTCTTAAAGCTTCTTTTAGTAGAGCTTAAACACGAAAGCTCACATGCTATTACCCTATTTGAGGACAATCAAAGTTGTATTAAACTTTCCTACAACCCAGAACTGCATGGCAGAAGCAAGCACATTGACATTCGGTATCACTTTGTACAAGAAAAAGTAGAGCGAAAAGAATTTGAAATTATGTACTGCAACACCAAAGAAATGGTAGCAGACATTTTTACAAAAGCACTATCAAAACCCCTTTTTATAAATCTAAGAGGGTCACTATGTAAGACACTTATACAAAAATAAGAAAAAGAAGAAAAAAAGGAAAAGAAAAATACTAATCGATATGTAAAATTTATACAGCAACAAGTTTTGTTAAAAGTAAATACGTATTATTTAAATCTTAAAGATTAGCACGAGGAATGTCCTCAATTGAGTACACACCATCTACTGTCTCAAAGAAACTTGTCAAAAGCTCCTCCCGGTTAGGGAAGAAGTGATAGGTGTCGGAATCGATGAACACAAACTTGTTACCAACCCAGGCACGAGCGATACAATGCCATGTACCTGCTCGTTGCCCAGGCCGCCTACCTATAATCAGCAGAGCCGATTTTCGACTCCGCACGATGGAGGCAGGTCGCTTGGGTCTGCTCTTGAACCCCGATATTGTGTTCAGGTAAATCAGCTGTTTCCGCCGCTTCTGCAAGCCCTTCTGCAACGCATCTATAGTGTAGGCACCGTAGCGTGGATGTCCATGATCCACACTTGGGCTCACCTCTACCAACCGAGCCAAAATAGGCCGCAACATGGCTGGGGTGATAAAATCCCTAGTTTGAAGAGCGTTGCTGATCGATAAGAGACCGCACATTGAGTACCGGTCCGACAGCATCTCTTGATGTTGGCACAATATTGATGTGCGAAGACTGACAGGCATCTGTGTATACAAAAGATAGTATATTCCTGCATGCAAGAAGCTATTTTCTTAAAGCTTCTTTTAGTAGAGCTTAAACACGAAAGCTCACATGCTATTACCCTATTTGAGGACAATCAAAGTTGTATTAAACTTTCCTACAACCCAGAACTGCATGGCAGAAGCAAGCACATTGACATTCGGTATCACTTTGTACAAGAAAAAGTAGAGCGAAAAGAATTTGAAATTATGTACTGCAACACCAAAGAAATGGTAGCAGACATTTTTACAAAAGCACTATCAAAACCCCTTTTTATAAATCTAAGAGGGTCACTATGTAAGACACTTATACAAAAATAAGAAAAAGAAAAAAAAGGAAAAGAAAAATACTAATCGATATGTAAAATTTATACAGCAACAAGTTTTGTTAAAAGTAAATACGTATTATTTAAATCTTAAAGATTTGCACGAGGAATGTCCTCAATTGAGTACACACCATCTACTGTCTCAAAGAAACTTGTCAAAAGCTCCTCCCGGTTAGGGAAGAAGTGATAGGTGTCGGAATCGATGAACACAAACTTGTTACCAACCCAGGCACGAGCGATACAATGCCATGTACCTGCTCGTTGCCCAGGCCGCCTACCTATAATCAGCAGAGCCGATTTTCGACTCCGCACGATGGAGGCAGGTCGCTTGGGTCTGCTCTTGAACCCCAATATTGTGTTCAGGTAAATCAGCTGTTTCCGCCGCTTCTGCAAGCCCTTCTGCAACGCATCCATAGTGTAGGCACCGTAGCGTGGATGTCCATGATCCACACTTGGGCTCACCTCTACCAACCGAGCCAAAATAGGCCGCAACATGGCTGGGGTGATAAAATCCCTAGTTTGAAGAGCGTTGCTGATCGATAAGAGACCGCACATTGAGTACCGGTCCGACAGCATCTCTTGATGTTGGCACAAAATTGATGTGCGAAGACTGACAGGCATCTGTGTATACAAAAGATAGTATATTAGTACTGTGCAAATCACATGAACCATAGCAGCAAAATATTGATTGCAGTAAATCAATATGACAAAACCCAAGGTTATTGAGACCAGTGGAGACGATTCGCTACCGAGTGAAACAAGTTCACTCAGAGCTAGCCCAGACTATAGCGTCAGGCGCGCATCGCACTAAGTCTCGCTCCCTTGAGGATTGCACTTGATCAACACCTTCAATACTTGCATGCAAATCAGAAGAAAACTGCACCTGTGCAAAAGTTGAAAGATCAGGAAATGAACACTTAATGCACTCAACGAGAACGATACGGAAAAAAAGCAAGCTTATTTCACTGATACTTGAGCTGCACGACGGTAAAGAACTTTGCGACCTTCGGAAAGGTATATGCATACTTTCTAGCAACTCACTACCGCAAGAAACAGTCGATTATCCTCGAAGTAGTAATTTTAGTCAAAGTCCTCAACGTCTTGAATGCAAATCAGCTGCACCATCTGGGATAAGAACTGCCCCCAACTTGGGACACAGAGAGGCTGTCAATGATGTGTCCTAATTGGTGACATAGCGTACAAGTTATTGTACAAAATGTCTTACCATACAAAATATGTTCTGGACCCAATCCTGCATAAGTCGATACATCACCTTTTACAGGAAAGATAAATCAATGGTGCCAGGAAACTCTACTCATAAAATTCAATCACATCTCTTTTTTCTTCCTTCTACTCAAGCTCCTCCACCTTCCTCGCCTCACCTTCAATAGGGATCGAATCACAACGTGCTGTGAGCACAATAACGAGGGCGGAAGCTGACTGTTCAAGAACACGACCGCTTGACACCGCAAAGGACGAAGCTTGACGACTCATGCAGGGCAAAATCTGATGCATAACAAGGACGTAGGGCCGATACTTGACGGGGACGGCTTGGAGCCGATAGCGAGGACACCAGTGGAGGATGAGGGATCGCGAGAACCGACGAAAAGGACCCCGCATGACCGAGCACCGGGCTACGAGTGAGACGACGTTGCAGCTCACTGACCAGCAGATACGAGAGGCGCAGACACGCAGCAGACTAGTTCAACGACTGGTAGAAGCGACAATGTATAAATGCATGAGCGTTGAAACACGATACGGATTGGTAGTGATTAACACACCCCAAGGGAGCCGAGTAGTGATGCCTCCAGCGCTGTGGGCGAGGGTATTCAAGGAACACCACGACTCTGTATGGGCTGGACATTTACGAGCTACGCGCACCTATGGTCGAATATCACAGCTGTACTGGTGACCTAATTTACAGCGCGAGGTAAAGCATTGGGTGAATGGCTGTCAGGAGTGTGGCAGCAGGAAAGCAAGGCCGCGAGAAGTAGTGCCACCTCTCTGGAGTATCAGAGGCAGCGACGTCGGAGATCGGTGGGCAGTAGATGTGACCGGGCCATTACCAACTACAACCGGTGCACAACGATTCGTCATTGCGGCAGTGGAGTACGTTACGAGATACGCGGTAGCTGCGGTGGTTGAAAAGCACACGGCAGAGAATGTTGCCCGGTTCTTGATGAAGCATGTGGTGTTGCGGTTTGGTGCATTCCGGGAACTTCTCACGGATGGAGCCCCAGATCTTGTTGGGCGGGCCATCGAGCAGTTGGTGCGAATGCTACAGGCGGAGCAGATCAACCCTGTTTCCTACCGACCCCAGATGATTGGCTTGGTAGAGAGATTCCATCGTACGTGGAAAGACTGTGTGTCGACGTACATGCACCGCGACGAACAGAACGATTAAGATGCGTGGGTCGACTTCGCGGTATACGCGTACAATTCGGGTAAGCATACGACTGTGTCGTTATCGCCAAACGAGCTGATGATGGGTCGTCGATTGCTACCACCGTATTGCTTCGACAAATGAACGTCAGTGAAGCGGGTGGTTTAACTGCGTACCACCAGAGACTGTTGACGGCGATGCAAAGTGCACACGCGTGCGCCGAGAAGACAAGGAGGCGTGAACAGAACCGTCAGGCTCGCCGATGAATCGGTCCAATGAAGATCCTTGAGCCGGCGGAGTATGAGACTTACTTGGTGAAACGCGAGGACGAGGACGGCGAACCAGAGGAGTTTCTTGCTCATCCCTCATTTTAGTCAGCTATAAACAACCTACCGATTATCTGGAGAAATTGGCACGAGGTATTGGCGAGCAATTGGACTATGAAAGCGAAATCGAACAGCGGAGTGATGTCGAGGCGACAAGAGAAACTGCTCGAGCAGCGACGGCTTCTGTCCAGACGGCAACAGCTGCTGTACCTGTCGAACGAGCGAGACGAACAGTGGAGAACCAGGTGTTCTGGCGAAGCACGGGTGAGGAATTGGTGGAGCTCCGACGACGTAAACGGCGTAATGCGGCCGGACACTATGTCCTGGAGTACAAGCTGCGACCACGAAAGCGTCAGCGGGTTAGACGCACAGAAAACGACTAGTCATGCTGGGTGTCTGTCACGGAATACGACGAGCTGTGCCAATCTAGCAGGGTCGTGGAAGACCCTGGGTTTGAAGAAGGCGTGTAAGGGATCCGTGCATGCCGGAGCGCCTGCGCGAAATGAGGTGTCAGCGCGAAACGGGCGGACGGCTGATGAGCAAGTTGAAGTGGGTTCTGGACGTGAGGATCACCACGCACGATCCCCACGCCAGCGAAGTGTCGGCCAGCTGCCAACGAAGAGTGACGGGTATCAATGAGTGAGGAGTGGGCGTCCACGACTCATGGCGACCAATCAAAAACAAGCGGTCAGTAGGCGATGATGAGGTTGGGTGAGGGGCTGGCAGCGGGAAGATCGCGCCGGGCCGGGCGATCGGCTGGAGCCACTCAGTTTGCAATCTGCGGGGTCAAGAGCAAGTGGTTGACCTGCGGTAGTGAGAGTGTCGGCGTACACGAACAACGAGAACCAGAACGAGTAGGTGTTAGTAGCGGAAACGTTATCGATGGGCTGTGCGTGTGAGGACTAGCGGGACAGTGCGACGGAGCAGGCGTGGAGTCTGGCAGGAGTAACCAGGGTCACGAGGACCTAGTGTTGCAACTGAGAGAAGGCTTAGCGAGAGCCTCGAGAAGCGTGGAGTCTGGCAGGAGTAGACACGGTTCAGCGGTTCCGATGCGTGAATCTGAGAGAAGGCTTAGCGTGGGGCTCTGAGTCGCGGCGCACAAGAACGCGAAGGACGAGCACATGTACTTGGTGGGAAGTCTCTGTGTAAACGAAGCCACGGACTCTGCGTGAGGTCAGAGCACAGGAGAACGGACGGACGGACGAAACGACTCTGGAAACCGAGCAAACGGAGAAGTGTATTAATAAATAGGTGCGAGCACAGAACGGGCTAGGTGAAACGGGCCCAAAAGTGTTGATTATCTTTGCGTGACGAGTACCTTCGTCAGACCTGGACATACCCAGTGAGCAAGGACGCGAGCATACGGCACGCTCAACAGGCGAGCGAGGTAACTGCCCTGTTACAGTAGAACGTCCGTGTGTTTTTACCCCTTTTTAACGAACGTATTTTATAATAAGCCTTTTTAGAGACAGCAGGACGTAATTACCGTAAAACGAATGACTGGCTCCTCCAACGACATCGGGTCCTTCGTGCGCAGCCGTGCCAGCACCTCTGCCAGCTCTTCTATGATGCTGTCCTCTTCGTCTCGAAGTTCGTAGTCGCATCCATGGTAATCGAGTAGCCCGGTGTGCTTGTAACAAGCGACTTTGTCCAACCGCGACAGCGCAATAGTCAGAGCATACGCGTCCACGAGCGACGTGTAGCGAATACAGAGATCGCACAGGATTAAGAGGATGTTCGAGCAGGTGTCCTGTTCCTCGCAAGGCCGGGGCTCGCTAATAAGCTTCGCCATGCACTGCTTGGCCATGTCTTCGTCACATAAACACAGCTTGACTAGAGTCACGAAGGGCGATCACATGAACTGGAGTCGGTAAGGGGACAGGCTCGGTAATAACAGAAGACTCTTTTTCATCGCCGTGTCCGGTAGCTTGAGATTGGCTGATGGGGCTGCAAAAAGGGCTGGCCCTGCGACTTCAGTAACATATGGAAGAACGGCTTCCCCGCTATTGTCGGCATCCTTGTCGAACTCCAGCAGAGCCACTTCACCGAAAAAGATTATGCTCAGCAGCTCGTATTGCTCGAAATCGAGGATATATGCACTTACTTAGACGGAAAATTGCTGATCGTATGCTTGCTGTGCGCCTCGATGATTATATTTGATTAGTTGAAGAGTGTGTAGATCATATGTAGTCAACATCAGCGATGACAGGACTTACAACTTGCAGTGGTGCGAAGTACCAGCTAAACAGAGTGTATCATTATCGTTGTTTTTGTTGTTATCATGACCCGTGATGGCATCACGCCCTTTTACACCCTTCGCATGTGCGTGAAGTCACACAACCCGAATTTGAGAATGATGGCGAAACGGCAGCACGGGAAAGGCATCTTGTCAATGGAGCCTTTGTCAGGCACGGTGGCCGCGTAGTGCCCCACTGCATTTTCTCAGCGCCCCGACAGTCGAAAGTCAAGCAGTGCTCCAAAAGGTGGATCTGTTAGAGATCGTCGTCTCATCGGTCATCTCGACGGCAGCCAGAGACACCATCAACGTCGCGAATGGGGAAAGTGACGCCTGCGCGAGTTTTGGGAGCATCCATGGAGCTGAAGAAAACACCTGTGCCCGTGGATCTGTTAGAGATCGTCGTCTCATCGGTCATCTCGACGGCAGCCAGAGACACCATCAACGTCGCGAATGGGGAAAGTGACGCCTGCGCGAGTTTTGGGAGCATCCATGGAGCTGAAGAAAACACCTGTGCCCTCCCCGATGCAGCTCCGGCCTGCTGCAGCCACTCCGGGTAGCAGCTCGGCATCATGTCGCCAAGCACAGTAAGCGACAAAGAGCGATTTTAATTCATGCTGCAAGAACAATCGCGACGGTGTGTTGAGTTTTAAGGTGCGGCAGCTTGATGTTGCGTAGCGACTGGTGACTGATGCTGTCCCACACATGCAAAGCGCTGCTCTCGTCTCCTGACATTAAGAAGGCCCCACTAGCGTGGATGTGCAGTGTAGTGTCACTGCTTTCATGACCTTCGAACGAATTCGGCAGCGTCGCCTCGGGACCCCAAGGAGCAACTTTGGCAGACGAAGATCCTGTCGAAGCATTAGCCACATGCCGTCGCTGCTGTGACGGATGTGGCAGCAGCATTCAAGTCCAGTGCGTAGATGTGTCCATTGCCACAGCCCATGAAAAGCCGCTGCTCCATGGGGTCAGCAATGCACATGTTGACGTACGACGGACAGGAGACGCTGTACAGGCACTGGGGCGAATTGAGCGACCGGAGCTTGTACGTACGATCCAGAGAGGAGGTATAGATGCGGGCCTTCACACCGCCTAGATCCACATGCAGCGACGTGACAGGTAGCACGTGGTCTGTGAAGCTTACCACGGGTGTGAGACCTTGTTGGAAGCTCGAAGCTGCGTCTGGTTCGTCTAGCAAGTCCATGAGTCTCCATATAGGCACCAAAGCGGCTTCACCTGCCGTGACTAAGTGGGAATCATCCGACGTAAGTTCCAAAGCCGACACGCGCTTGTAGTGCGCGTCGAATACCGTATGTCTGCACGACAAAAGCCAAGGACTCCAACGGCGTCAGCGTTGACATCATCAGCTTGGACTCTGGTGATGCCGACGTCCACGCTGCCCAGCCAGTGCGTTGCAAGTACGGCTATTTGGAGGGCGGCGCCGACTTCTGCGCTGGCGGAGACACTGAGTTCGACACGTGTTTTGCCACGTTCACAGTGTGATGTTGCAAGCAATTGGCTAATGCGACATGGAAGATCACCAACACCACTACTGACCGAGTGCGCAAAGTTGCAAAGTATGGCTGGTATGGCACAGTATCAAGAGGCCATGTACCGTATTTGAGATCTCCTACTTCAGAGTGATCTCCTAATTCAGACTGCCCTCCAACCAATCACATATCGAGAATGGAACAGCGCACAAGTCTAGATCTCCTAATTCAGAGTACAAAAAACATGCTAAACTGAAACTTCCCACCAACACGTTTGCGTGCCAGCCGGCTGATATTTCGTGGAACAAGCCATGAAAAGACAAAATGCGGAAAATTGGGTGGAGAACATGTTGAAACAACTACGCGCTTCAACTTCGATGCTTCCGTTTAAGATAAAAGCACCTACACGGCAGCAATTAATAGGTTGGACGAAGAATTCGTGGAATTCGTTGTCTCGCAAAACGGTTAGAAGCGGATTTGAGAAAGCAAAAATGGTATCCATTGAGCCTACTGAAAACTTAGAGGCTGGAACGGAGCTTTCCGACAGTGAACCTGATTGGGAGCTGCTACGACGGCTGCTGGAAGAAGTGCCCGTAGTGCGCCATGCTGTGGATACGCGTCACGACATAGAAAACTTCGTAGTTCCCGAAGAAGAACTTAATATTAATAACTCAATTGTTTTGTTTAAATAAAACGTGATAGAGATGCGTCGGTACGTGTACAGATCTTGTGTATTTTGCAACAATACAACTTCAAAAATATTGGGTCTGAAGTAGGAGATCTCAAATACGGTAGTACCTTCAAGAAGTGGCAGGTCGTTTCAAGAGAGGTGAGTTCGAAGATCCTTCCCGAGCGGTGGGCGAGCCCGATCCGGAGGAGCTTTCACCAGACACATCTGTACCAACCACATGCGTTTCAGAGCCAGACGAAGAAGTCACAGCTTTCGCAATGGCTAGAGAGGAGGATAATCACATATCAAACTTGTCAGAGCGGTCTGGTCAGTCGGGGCAGTCGGGTCAGTCGGATGAGTCGGGTCAGTCAGGCCGGTCGGGCCATTGTGGAGAGCTTGAAGAGTCTACACAAACGATTAAATCGAGCGGTATAGGCAATAAGAGTTCACGTGGCGATTGTGAAGCTTTACTAATTAACAATGAAACTTCATCAAACGCGCCCCTAGAGGCAGCTACAGAGGACACGCCGTTTGAAATCGCAAGTCCTCCGAGGTCACGAGGAAGGCCAAAGTTAACCCCCAAAGTCAGGAAAGCAGCCCGCAAAAAATGTGGTGAAGTGTGGTGTAGTGATTTCTCCGTGGTTGCGGATTATCACCCGTCGACAAAGACGTGACACCGCCCAAGTTGTTCAAGCGACGAACCCTCGGTCGGGTGATGTACGGAGACGCCAAGGTGCAAGGGACTCGACGGCGTCACCTCCGAGTTTTCAACAAGTATCGGATACGGCCCTATGTCACTGAATCCAGGCTGTCCTTATTATTAATAATGGACTGGCCGGATTCGCATTCAGCGGACCATCTACGGTACGAACCCTCAGTGGCGGTTGGGATGAGTTCGATGGAATACTCAGCGACCTTTGGAAGACACGTTAACCGTGTA
>NW_003303689.1:35965-40931 GCF_000142945.1 Phytophthora infestans T30-4 | reverse complement strand
TGGAAGCAGAGTGTATCTTTGCTTTCATGGGGCAGAGTGAATGGCCTGATAAATACGTAACAAGTGTGAACGCGACGGAAAATGAAAAGGAGAGGAGTAGAATCCTCGGTGGAGGTGTTGGAGAGAGAGTGGAGTGTGCTGATGCTGATGAGGGCACCAGCGAGGGTTCGTTCGGCTTGGTTTCGAGTGCAGTGCGAGACGAGCTCAAGGGGTCACTCCAAGATGATGAAGTTGAGCCCTGGCGAGAGTGGTCGGCCAAGAAATTCGACCGACGGATCAGAATGAGAGCTCTGGTGCTAGACGCTGTGAACGACCAGCGAACGAGGATCCTCCTCGACACAGGAGCGAACGTTAGTGTGATCACTGACGCCTTTGCCAAGAAGTTGCGACTCCGAGATGTACCCGATCACGGACGCCGCATTGACATTCAAGGTATTAACGAAGGCAAGGTGTCTACGACGCGGCGAGCGTGCGTCAAGATTACGCTTGGATGGGAGATGGTGTACGAGTTCGAGATATGGGTAATGGCGCATAGTGCAGGCGTCGACGTGGTACTCGGGACCGACTTTATGATCCCAGCTGAGATCCGGTTGGACCTGTTTCATGGCGCGGCGCAATTTCCGCACGAAGTTTAAATCCCACTGATCAAGACCAAGAACATGATCGACAGCGAAGAATACGGCTCCCATGTTAACGCCGGGCCACCCGAGCGTTTGGACATTCAAGCGCACGAGTGGCGAGAATATCGACTAGCGAAAGCGCCACGTCGGGTCTGGAGGAAACACGTACTGTGGGTTCGTCGAACGAACAAGCTAATCCCGTCAGTGACGAGGTTTCGACGTGGACGGCCTCAGAGCATTCGATTGACCAACGTGTCCGATCGAACTGTGTACCTATCAGCACACGACTCGATCGCAATGTGGATTCCAGATGGGGATTTGCCACGAGGTGACGGCTATGTGCGTCTGGAGTCCAAGAAGTACTAAGACTGGCAAGTGTTGGCCTACGAAGGCTGCAGAGACCGCGAGCTCTTTCAGCGTGAATGCGAAATCTACGAACAATGGCTTGCAACTCAGCCTTCGGCAGTTGATCGACCAGACTACCCAGACCCCAGTGGGGTGCTAGCACGACCTCTAGAAGACTCGCTAGTGGATTCTAGTGATCGTCTGACGTGTGCAGAGCGCTGGGCACTGATCCTGGAAGAACGTGAACGCGTGGAAGCCTGTCTGGCGTCTGGGGCGATAGCCGGGGATTCGGCCGACGGTCAGCCTTCCGCAGAACCTTTGGACACGTACACGACAACCCATGGCGGAAGCAATAACGCGAACGAAGCCTCGGTAGTGCGTACACACGAACTACTGAGGCCGGTAAACGTGGTTATACGCCAACGAGTGTTAGTGTCCAGTCAGGGTGACCACGGAAGCGACAAGCAACATCACTGGATTTAATGGAGTCACCCCTTTTGACGAAGCTGTCCCGGCCTTGTGTGTCACCAAATCTGCGAACGAGACATCGGTGGTTGATCCAGAGGATGCAGGCATCGCGCAGAAGGTGTTGAGTACGGCACCGATGATTTATTGCAAGATTGGTGCGAATTCCGAAATGTCAAGACAGAGGCAGAACGAGGAGCGGAACAAAAGTCAACAACCCAATATGTCGGCTGCCCACGCATTCAATATTGCGAACGACGACTCGGCAGATGGCCCAGAGATGGGAAACCAGGATGGGAAGGAGATGGACCAAGTACCGACTGTTGAAATCAAAGCGGATGCCAATGTTGAGTCAAGGGAAGAATCCGTAGCGGCGTTGGACGGAACATACATCTCGGTTGCTCGAGTGTTAACAACCAAGGGAAATGAAGCAACGGAGGATACGAGAAATGATTTCTACGAACACCCAGCTAACAACATTGGCTTGGACGACTACGCGAAGGAGCTGGCATTTCTGCCGGACCTGACCGAGGAGATCAACACGACAATTGACTACACTGCGCCTAATGTTGCTGATCCTGAGATGTCAACTGAACGCCGAGAACGTCTAGTCGCGACGCTAAAGAACCACGAGCACATCCTGATTGCTAGTGGTAACGCACTGCCGCCGCCAGCCTACGGTGCGGTATGCGATATCGACACACAGGGGCACGCCCCAATTAAACAGCGTGCCCGGCGCGTGCCGCTACGATTTCTCGGCAAGCTGTACGAGCTGCTGCGCGCTTTATTGCGTGCAGGACTGATCGTCTTTTTAGACAGTCCATGGGCATCGCCGATCGTGATTGTGATGAAAAAGAACGGGCTGGACATCCGGCTCTGCATTGATTACAAGATGGTGAATGCTATCACCGCGATCATGGAGTATGCAATGCCGCTAGTCGACGACCTGCTAACAGATCTCGAGCGCTACCTATGGTTCTGCTCGCTGGATGCAGCAAGCGGCTTCTTGGCGGTCATGATGACCTTGCGAGCGCGTAAAGTGTCGGCGTTCGTCTGCGCACTCGGACATTTCGAGTGGTTACGCATGCCCTTCGGGTTAAAGAACGCGCCGATGATCTACCAGCGTATGATTGACAACGCACTCTGGGGGTTCGTTCAACCTAAAGGAGGTGGTTTGAATACTCGGAGAAGATGCGTTTAGCTGAAGAACAGGCCAAGGAACGTCGTGGGCCAAGCGCCGAGGGTTCGTTTCAAACGAAGTTCGCGGCAGACCGCGAAGCACCGGTAGACCGACCCTGTACTACAGCTCGTCAACAGCCCCGTCGCTGACATGTTTACGAACGGGGAACCAGACGAATCATCGCTGGTACCTGTATTTGGTCGACGGTCGTTTGTGGATGATATTTGCTTCGGTGGCGAGGATTTCGACAGCTGCCTGGCGACGCTGGACCGATTGCTGGCAAGGTTTGCACAGTGTCGGATCAGCATTAGCTTCACCAAGAGCATCTTCTGCCAACCCAAGGTGGACTTTCTGTCGCATAAAATTTCGCCAGAAGGTATCAGAGCTGACCCCAAGAAGCTTGCGGCCATCACCGAGCTTTCGTTTCCAACGAGTAAGAAGGGCATGCAGTCGTTTCTTGGAGCTGTTAATTACTACAGCCGCTTCATTCAAGACTTCGCGGTCTACGGTGCGGCGCTGTACCAGCTCAAGGATGCGCATTTTGTCGTTGAAGGTGGCCTTTCTGTGGCACGCCGTTCCTTCGAAAGATTGAAGACGAGTGTTTCACATTCACCCATCCTCAGGCACTTCGATCGGTCGAAAGAAGTTCACGTCATGCTCTTTGCGAATGAATGGGCGTTGAGCACTACGCTAATGCAAGAACATGAAGGCAAGTTACACCCCGTACGGTTCCTCGGTCGGGTGCTTAAGGAAGCCGAGATGAACTACCATCCAGCTGAGAAGGAAGTTTTGGCGTTACCTCTGCTGCTGAAGATCTGTTACGTCCAGCTGGCAGGAAAGACGCTACATGTCTATACACGATTCTCGACGTTAGAGTGGGTGCACAAGTCGAAATCTCTGTTCGGACGCGCGGTCCCAGTCGCAGTGCTGCTATCGCAGTGGCACCTTAAGGTGCAGCGCGTGAAAGAGAAGGATGTCGCCTTTGCGCAGCTGCTGCAGTCAAGCATCACGAGCTTCGTTGACCTGGAAGACTCGCTCGCGCCGGTGGCGCCTCCAAACAAGGGTTCCCCGACTATTCGAATGGACCCCGCGTTGCTGTACGCCAGGTTTTTCCGTAATTACAGCGGATTCGTCATGTCTTTTGACGGATCAGCGAAGACAGAGAAGTACGGTGGCTACGGGAGTTGTTCATGGGTGCTGTGGAGCCTTCCTGAGTGGAAGGTAGTGATTGCTGCAAGCGCTTACCTCTCGGCTACCACGGTGAATGAGGCAGAGTATAAAGGTATGATCAACGGTGTCAAGGCTGCAATTGCGCACGGTGCCGAGGATTTACTCATCGTTGGGGACTCAAGGCTCGCGATTCAACAATCACTTGGGGTGATCGCATGCAGGAAGGAAACTTTGCTAGCGCTGCTGAATACTCACAAGGAACTCACGGCCAAGCTTCGATCAGTTAAATATCTTCACGTTGTACGAGAATACAACGCGGCCGCGGATTCGTTAGCCACTGAAGCGCTGGAATCGAAGGTCAGTCGGGTAATCTTGGCTGAAACTCGCAAGTCGGAATTGGCATCGCTGAACCGCATCCAGGAAATGATCTACGAGCCGGATGAAGACTCGGTAGATGTTTCGTCGCGAGGAGCAGGGCGTCAAGTACATGTACTGTCAGGCAGCGAGTCTTCAAAGTGGAAAACTTTCGAAAATTTCGTGGTTGATTACAGCTCACCAAAGTGCGATTATGGTAATATAGCAGTGATGACTCGGCGACAGACGAAAGCCAAGAAACGCGTCAGGTTTGCAGATGAACACTCGGAGGATGTCTCAAAAGCTCAAGAACAGCATGAAGAACGACGAGAGACGTCCACCGAAGATTCATTCGGCGAAGATTTGCCAGACCATCCTCACAAGACTGTACCATCGGCATTTCCCGATGCGGAAGATGTTGATCCGGTAGCGATACAGCGGGAACGACGCAGACGGATACTGGTGGCACAAGACGAGGAGCAGAAGTGGTTTAACATCAAGAAGGTGCTTCAGGGCCAAGCAGAAGAGCTGAGTTACAAAGAAGCTCGAGATGCCTGGAAGTATGCTGACCGGTTCGTGTTATCAGAAGACGGCGTGCTTCACTATCTTGGATTGAATCGTCGGTACGACCACGGTTGGCAAGAGGAGACCAAGCTGCGGCTTGTGGTACCGACAACGATGATTCAAGAGGTCTTGCAGAACTGTCACGACTCGCTGGAAGGAGGACATCAAGGTGTGGTGAGAACGTTCCACCGCGTTAAGTCCGATTATTATTGGATCGGCTTGTACGCCGACGTGGAGAAGCATGTGAAGTCATGTCCAGATTGCAGCT